>NC_074681.1:8227020-8242020 GCF_029448725.1 Salvelinus fontinalis | reverse complement strand
GGTACACACGGGAGGATACCCCTCAGAGACTGGGGTACACACAGGAGGATACCCCTCAAAGAGACTGGGGTACACACAGGAGGATACCCCTCAGAGAGACTGGGGTACACACGGGAGGATACCCCTCAGAGAGACTGGGGTACACACGGGAGGATACCCCTCAGAGACTGGGGTACACACGGGAGGATACCCCTCAGAGAGACTGGGGTACACACGGGAGGATACCCCACAGAGACTGGGGTACACACGGGAGGATACCCCTCAGAGAGACTGGGGTACACACGGGAGGATACCCCTCAAGAGACTGGGGTACACACAGGAGGATACCCCTCAGAGAGACTGGGGTACACACAGGAGGATACCCCTCAGAGAGACTGGGCTACACACGGGAGGATACCCCTCAGAGACTGGGGTACACACGGGAGGATACCCCTCAGAGACTGGGGTACACACAGGAGGATACCCCTCAGAGACTGGGGTACACACAGGAGGATACCCCTCAGAGACTGGGGTACACACGGGAGGATACCCCTCAGAGACTGGGGTACACACGGGAGGATACCCCTCAGAGAGACTGGGGTACACACGGGAGGATACCCCTCAGAGACTGGGGTACACACAGGAGGATACCCCTCAGAGAGACTGGGGTACACACAGGAGGATACCCCTCAGAGAGACTGGGCTACACACGGGAGGATACCCCTCAGAGACTGGGGTACACACGGGAGGATACCCCTCAGAGACTGGGGTACACACGGGAGGATACCCCTCAGAGACTGGGGTACACACAGGAGGATACCCCTCAGAGAGACTGGGGTACACACAGGAGGATACCCCTCAGAGACTGGGGTACACACGGGAGGATACCCCTCAGAGACTGGGGTACACACAGGAGGATACCCCTCAGAGAGACTGGGGTACACACAGGAGGATACCCCTCAGAGACTGGGGTACACACGGGAGGATACCCCTCAGAGACTGGGGTACACACAGGAGGATACCCCTCAAAGAGACTGGGGTACACACGGGAGGATACCCCTCAGGTCCAGTAGTGGCATGTGTTTTCTACCTCTGTTACAGGGTTTAATTCAGTAATAGTATGTTACTTACAGCGATTATGTCCAGAGTGTTGTCACAGACCTTGCGTATCTCAGCATTCTTGTCGTGCATCAGGTCGATAAGGTACGCCGGAGCCTCTGAGATGAGGGTTAAAGGTTACAACTCTGGGAAGTCTGAGGTCCCCTGGTTCAAGGCCCAAACAGCCAACGTACAGTAATGATGTGGTTTTCCCATAGGAGGAGGAGGAGGAGGAGGATGATGAGGAAGAGCATTCAGAGAATAATGGACTTTAATAGTTATAACTGAAAAATTATATTTCGCGCTTTACTCAAGTATTAACCGGTCAAAATACAACAATAAAATGGATTATGCATCAAGATGTTTTAAACGTAAGGAGCAGTGCATTGTGGGTAGGAAGGATACGTGTCTCTTTAATGATGACCTCCCTGGTGGCCTGGTGGAAAACCATCTGGTAGAACACATAGACGATCTGACACACAAACTCATCGTCCTCCTGTTGGGCTGCAGGGAGAAAAAACCATCTTAGATATATACAGGGTGGCTTCGTCAAGAAGGGAAACCAAACCAGATATCTAAAACCACAACTGTTAACATCCTTCAGATCGGGGTGTTTAACAGCCACATGCACCGTATGAAGTGTTTATCTTTATGTATGAGGATGAGCAATGTTGTGAGAAGTCTGTATTTCGCCCAGGCAGGGTTATCGTATCCGAATCGTCTGAAAAGATACGGACGGCCGCTCCACTTCTCCATCAGTTCAATAAGAAGCCCTGTCATGTTGGTTCTGATCCACTTCTCCATCAGTTCAATAAGAAGCCCTGTCATATTGGTTCTGATCCACTTCTCCATCAGTTCAATAAGAAGCCCTGTCATGTTGGTTCTGATCCACTTCTCCATCAGTTCAATAAGAAGCCCTGTCATATTGGTTCTGATCCACTTCTCCATCAGTTCAATAAGAAGCCCTGTCATATTGGTTCTGATCCACTTCTCCATCAGTTCAATAAGAAGCCCTGTCATATTGGTTCTGATCCACTTCTCCATCAGTTCAATAAGAAGCCCTGTCATATTGGTTCTGATCCACTTCTCCATCAGTTCAATAAGAAGCCCTGTCATATTGGTTCTGATCCACTTCTCCATCAGTTCAATAAGAAGCCCTGTCATATTGGTTCTGATCCACTTCTCCATCAGTCTAATAAGAAGCCCTGTCATGTTGGTTCTGATCCACTTCTCCATCAGTTCAATAAGAAGCCCTGTCATGTTGGTTCTGATCCACTTCTCCATCAGTTCAATAAGAAGCCCTGTCATATTGGTTCTGATCCACTTCTCCATCAGTTCAATAAGAAGCCCTGTCATATTGGTTCTGATCCACTTCTCCATCAGTCTAATAAGAAGCCCTGTCATGTTGGTTCTGATCCACTTCTCCATCAGTTCAATAAGAAGCCCTGTCATATTGGTTCTGATCCACTTCTCCATCAGTCCAATAAGAAGCCCTGTCATATTGGTTCTGATCCAGGTCTCATCAAGTCAAAGACAATATCAACTCCTCAATACACTTGACCCTCTTCAATTCGCCATCCTCCCCCTACCAACCTGACAGATCCACGACAACGCAATCGCCATGTCAAAAGGAACTGGACAAAAGGAACTGGACTAAAGGAACTGGACAAAAGGAACTGGACAAAAGGAACTGGACTAAAGGAACTGGACTAAAGGAACTGGACTAAAGGAACTGGACCAAAGGAACTGGACTAAAGGAACTGGACTAAAGGAACTGGACTAAAGGAACTGGACCAAAGGAACTGGAGTAAAGGAACTGGACAAAAGGAACTGGACTAAAGGAACTGGACTAAAGGAACTGGACTAAAGGAACTGGACTAAAGGAACTGGACAAAAGGAACTGGAC
This sequence comes from Salvelinus fontinalis, assembly GCF_029448725.1. Lineage (NCBI taxonomy): Eukaryota > Metazoa > Chordata > Actinopteri > Salmoniformes > Salmonidae > Salvelinus > Salvelinus fontinalis. The sequence goes on along the minus strand of NC_074681.1, from coordinate 8,239,037 downwards.
AAAAGGAACTGGACCAAAGGAACTGGACTAAAGGAACTGGACTAAAGGAACTGGACTAAAGGAACTGGACAAAAGGAACTGGACAAAAGGAACTGGACTAAAGGAACTGTACTAAAGGAACTGGACTAAAGGAACTGGACTAAAGGAACTGGACAAAAGGAACTGGACAAAAGGAACTGGACTAAAGGAACTGGACAAAAGGAACTGGACAAAAGGAACTGGACTAAAGGAACTGGACTAAAGGAACTGGACAAAAGGAACTGGACAAAAGGAACTGGACAAAAGGAACTGGACAAAAGGAACTGGACAAAAGGAATGCATATGTGAGGATGTTGTTCATTGACTACAGCTCGGCCTTCAATACCATAGTGTCCTATCAGCTCATTACAAAGCCTCACAGCCCTGGGTCTGAACTCCTCCCTATGCAACTGGGTCCTGGACTTCCTGACAGGCCGATCACAGGTGAAGGTAGACAACATTACATCCTCGACACTGATCCTCAACACGGGGGCCCCACAAGGGTGCGTCCTCAGTCCCCTCCTATATACGGTCCCGTGTGGCTCAGTTGGTAGAGCATGGCGCTTGCAACGCCAGGGTTGTGGGTTCAATTCCCACGGGGGGACCAGGGTTCAATTCCCATGGGGGGACCAGGATGAATATGTATGAACTTTCCAATTTGTAAGTCGCTCTGGATAAGAGCGTCTGCTAAATGACTTAAATGTAATGTAAATGTATTCCCTGTATATCCAAGACTGACTGGCCCCACACAGTTCCAACTCCATCATCAAGTTCGCTGATGACACGACAAGAACTGATTACCAACAATGACGAGACAGCCTACAGGCACTCTGACGGCGTCGTGCCAGGTAAACAACATCTCCCTTGTTAGCAAAACAAAGGAGCTGATTGTGGACTTCATGAGGAACCAGGCTGGACACCATTCTCATCAACGGGCCGCCGTGAAGACGGTCAATAACTTAAATTCCTTGGCATACACATCCCAGAGAAGCTGAAATGGTCTAACCACATGAACACTGTGGTGAAGAAGGCACGACAGCAACTCTTCAACCTCGGAATGCTCCAAGGAAATCCATCCTGTCCCCGAGGGCTCTCAAAGTGTTCTACAGGAGCACCATCGAGAGCGTTCTGTCAGGCTGCATCACAGCCTGGTACGGCAACTCCACCGCCGCTGACTGCAAGGCTCTTCAGACAGTGATACGTGCAAACGAACACACCATTTGGTGCTCATTGCCTGCCCTACAGGACCCCTACAACACCAGGTGTCTCAGGAAGGCCAAGAACATCATCCAGCCCTGTTCTCCCAGCTTCAATCACTCAGACGGGGGCAGTACGGGAGCATCATGGCAAAAACTGGAACTGGCCAATAGTTTCTACCCTCAGACCATCAGGCTGCTGAATAGCCCCTTCTAGACAGCTACCTGCTACCCCCTGCTGCTCCCCCTATGGACTGTACCCATGTGACTATTAAACACAGTACCCTGTAACCCTGTACATGTGACTATTAAACCCAGTACCCTGTAACCCTGTACATGTGACTATTAAACACAGTACCCTGTAACCCTGTACATGTGACTATTAAACACAGTACCCTGTAACCCTGTACATGTGACTATTAAACACAGTACCCTGTACATGTGCCTATTAAACACAGTACCCTGTACATGTGACTATTAAACACAGTACCCTGTAACCCTGTACATGTGACTATTAAACCCAGTAACCCTGTACATGTGACTATTAAACACAGTACCCTGTAACCCTGTACCCATGTGACTATTAAACAATAAGGGGCGTGTGCTTAGTCACTTCCTGTACTCCCTGTTCATCCTCGCAAGACTTCAACACCATCGTTAAGTTTGCTGATGACGGTGGTGGGCCTGACCACTGACGATGATGAGACAGCCTATAGAGAAGAGGTCAGAGACCTGGCAGTGTGTACAACTTCTCCCTCGATGTCAACAAGACAAAGGAGCTGATGGTGGACAACAGGAGCCAGAGGGCAGAGCAACGCCAGACGTTCACATCGACGGGGCCGTAGTGGAACGGTTATAGTGCTTCAAATTCCTCTGTGTTTACAGCGTATTCAGAAAGTATTCAGAGAGTATTCAGAGAGTATTCAGAAAGTATTCAGAGAGTATTCAGAGAGTATTAATTATTTATTATTGTTTGTGTGTAGGATATCTACTGTTAGTGTGTAGGATATCTACTGTTAGTGTGTAGGATATCTACTGTTAGTGTGTAGGATATCTACTGTTAGTGTGTAGGATATCTACTGTTAGTGTGTAGGATATCTACTGTTAGTGTGTAGGATATCTACTGTTAGTGTGTAGGATATCTACTGTTAGTGTGTAGGATATCTACTGTTAGTGTGTAGGATATCTACTGTTAGTGTGTAGGATATCTACTGTTAGTGTGTCAGTATGTGTGCAGGGATGATGTCTTACCATTCAGTAGTTCTATAATAGCAGGGATGATGTCTTACCATTCAGTAGTTCTATAATAGCAGGGATGATGTCTTACCATTCAGTAGTTCTATGATAGCAGGGATGATGTCTTACCATTCAGTAGTTCTATGATAGCAGGGATGATGTCTTACCATTCAGTAGTTCTATAATAGCAGGGATGATGTCGGTCTTACCATTCAGTAGTTCTATAATAGCAGGGATGATGTCTTACCATTCCGTAGTTCTATAATATCAGGGATGATGTCTTACCATTCAGTAGTTCTATAATAGCAGGGATAATGTCTTACCATTCAGTAGTTCTATAATAGCAGGGATGATGTCTTACCATTCAGTAGTTCTATAATAGCAGGGATGATGTCGGTCTTACCATTCAGTAGTTCTATAATATCAGGGATGATGTCTTACCATTCAGTAGTTCTATAATAGCAGGGATGATGTCTTACCATTCAGTAGTTCTATAATAGCAGGGATGATGTCTTACTATTCAGTAGTTCTATAATAGCAGGGATGATGTCTGTCTTACCATTCAGTAGTTCTATAATAGCAGGGATGATGTCTGACCATTCAGTAGTTCTATAATAGCAGGGATGATGTCTTACTATTCAGTAGTTCTATAATAGCAGGGATGATGTCTTACCATTCAGTAGTTCTATAATAGCAGGGATGATGTCTTACCATTCAGTAGTTCTATAATAGCAGGGATGATGTCTTACCATTCAGTAGTTCTATAATAGCAGGGATGATGTCTTACCATTCAGTAGTTCTATAATAGCAGGGATGATGTCTTACCATTCAGTAGTTCTATAATAGCAGGGATGATGTCTTACCATTCCGTAGTTCTATAATAGCAGGGATGATGTCTTACCATTCAGTAGTTCTATAATAGCAGGGATGATGTCTTACCATTCAGTAGTTCTATAATATCAGGGATGATGTCTTACCATTTAGTAGTTCTATAATAGCAGGGATGATGTCTTACCATTCAGTAGTTCTATAATAGCAGGGATGATGTCTTACCATTCAGTAGTTCTATAATAGCAGGGATGATGTCTTACCATTCAGTAGTTCTATAATAGCAGGGATGATGTCTTACCATTCAGTAGTTCTATAATAGCAGGGATGATGTCTGTCTTACCATTCAGTAGTTCTATAATAGCACGGATGATGTCTTACCATTCAGTAGTTCTATAATAGCAGGGATGATGTCTGTCTTACCATTCAGTAGTTCTATAATAGCAGGGATGATGTCTGTCTTACCATTCAGTAGTTCTATAATAGCAGGGATGATGTCTTACCATTCAGTAGTTCTATAATAGCAGGGATGATGTCTTACCATTCAGTAGTTCTATAATAGCAGGGATGATGTCTTACCATTCAGTAGTTCTATAATAGCAGGGATGATGTCGGTCTTACCATTCAGTAGTTCTATAATAGCAGGGATGATGTCTTACCATTCAGTAGTTCTATAATAGTAGGGATGATGTCTTACCATTCAGTAGTTCTATAATAGCAGGGATGATGTCTTACCATTCAGTAGTTCTATAATAGCAGGGATGATGTCTTACCATTCAGTAGTTCTATAATAGCAGGGATGATGTCGGTCTTACCATTCAGTAGTTCTATAATAGCAGGGATGATGTCTTACCATTCAGTAGTTCTATAATAGTAGGGATGATGTCTTACCATTCAGTAGTTCTATAATAGCAGGGATGATGTCTTACCATTCAGTAGTTCTATAATAGCAGGGATGATGTCTTACCATTCAGTAGTTCTATAATAGCAGGGATGATGTCTTACCATTCAGTAGTTCTATAATAGCAGGGATGATGTCTGTCTTACCATTCAGTAGTTCTATAATAGCAGGGATGATGTCTTACCATTCAGTAGTTCTATAATAGCAGGGATGATGTCTTACTATTCAGTAGTTCTATAATAGCAGGGATGATGTATGTCTTACCATTCAGTAGTTCTATAATAGCAGGGATGATGTCTTACCATTCAGTAGTTCTATAATAGCAGGGATGATGTCTTACCATTCAGTAGTTCTATAATAGCAGGGATGATGTCTTACCATTCAGTAGTTCTATAATAGCAGGGATGATGTCTTACCATTCAGTAGTTCTATAATAGTAGGGATGATGTCTTACCATTCAGTAGTTCTATAATAGCAGGGATGATGTCTTACCATTCAGTAGTTCTATAATAGCAGGGATGATGTCTTACCATTCAGTAGTTCTATGATAGCAGGGATGATGTCTTACCATTCAGTAGTTCTATAATACCAGGGATGATGTCTTACCATTCAGTAGTTCTATAATAGCAGGGATGATGTCTTACCATTCAGTAATTCTATAATAGCAGGGATGATGTCTTACCATTCAGTAGTTCTATAATAGCAGGGATGATGTCTTACCATTCAGTAGTTCTATAATAGCAGGGATGATGTCTTACCATTCAGTAGTTCTATAATAGCAGGGATGATGTCGGTCTTACCATTCAGTAGTTCTATAATAGCAGGGATGATGTCTTACCATTCAGTAGTTCTATAATAGTAGGGATGATGTCTTACCATTCAGTAGTTCTATAATAGCAGGGATGATGTCTTACCATTCAGTAGTTCTATAATAGCAGGGATGATGTCTTACCATTCAGTAGTTCTATAATAGCAGGGATGATGTCGGTCTTACCATTCAGTAGTTCTATAATAGCAGGGATGATGTCTTACCATTCAGTAGTTCTATAATAGTAGGGATGATGTCTTACCATTCAGTAGTTCTATAATAGCAGGGATGATGTCTTACCATTCAGTAGTTCTATAATAGCAGGGATGATGTCTTACCATTCAGTAGTTCTATAATAGCAGGGATGATGTCTTACCATTCAGTAGTTCTATAATAGCAGGGATGATGTCTGTCTTACCATTCAGTAGTTCTATAATAGCAGGGATGATGTCTTACCATTCAGTAGTTCTATAATAGCAGGGATGATGTCTTACTATTCAGTAGTTCTATAATAGCAGGGATGATGTATGTCTTACCATTCAGTAGTTCTATAATAGCAGGGATGATGTCTTACCATTCAGTAGTTCTATAATAGCAGGGATGATGTCTTACCATTCAGTAGTTCTATAATAGCAGGGATGATGTCTTACCATTCAGTAGTTCTATAATAGCAGGGATGATGTCTTACCATTCAGTAGTTCTATAATAGTAGGGATGATGTCTTACCATTCAGTAGTTCTATAATAGCAGGGATGATGTCTTACCATTCAGTAGTTCTATAATAGCAGGGATGATGTCTTACCATTCAGTAGTTCTATGATAGCAGGGATGATGTCTTACCATTCAGTAGTTCTATAATACCAGGGATGATGTCTTACCATTCAGTAGTTCTATAATAGCAGGGATGATGTCTTACCATTCAGTAATTCTATGATAGCAGGGATGATGTCTTACCATTCAGTAGTTCTATAATAGCAGGGATGATGTCTTACCATTCAGTAGTTCTATAATAGCAGGGATGATGTCTGACCATTCAGTAGTTCTATAATAGCAGGGATGATGTCTTACCATTCAGTAGTTCTATAATAGCAGGGATGATGTCTTACCATTCAGTAGTTCTATAATAGTAGGGATGATGTCTTACCATTCAGTAGTTCTATAATAGCAGGGATGATGTCTTACCATTCAGTAATTCTATGATAGCAGGGATGATGTCTTTCCATTCAGTAATTCTATGATAGCAGGGATGATGTCTTACCATTCAGTAGTTCTATAATAGCAGGGATGATGTCTTACCATTCAGTAGTTCTATAATAGCAGGGATGATGTCTTACCATTCAGTAGTTCTATGATAGCAGGGATGATGTCTTACCATTCAGTAGTTCTATGATAGCAGGGATGATGTCTTACCATTCAGTAGTTCTATAATAGCAGGGATGATGTCGGTCTTACCATTCAGTAGTTCTATAATAGCAGGGATGATGTCTTACCATTCCGTAGTTCTATAATATCAGGGATGATGTCTTACCATTCAGTAGTTCTATAATAGCAGGGATAATGTCTTACCATTCAGTAGTTCTATAATAGCAGGGATGATGTCTTACCATTCAGTAGTTCTATAATAGCAGGGATGATGTCGGTCTTACCATTCAGTAGTTCTATAATATCAGGGATGATGTCTTACCATTCAGTAGTTCTATAATAGCAGGGATGATGTCTTACCATTCAGTAGTTCTATAATAGCAGGGATGATGTCTTACTATTCAGTAGTTCTATAATAGCAGGGATGATGTCTGTCTTACCATTCAGTAGTTCTATAATAGCAGGGATGATGTCTGACCATTCAGTAGTTCTATAATAGCAGGGATGATGTCTTACTATTCAGTAGTTCTATAATAGCAGGGATGATGTCTTACCATTCAGTAGTTCTATAATAGCAGGGATGATGTCTTACCATTCAGTAGTTCTATAATAGCAGGGATGATGTCTTACCATTCAGTAGTTCTATAATAGCAGGGATGATGTCTTACCATTCAGTAGTTCTATAATAGCAGGGATGATGTCTTACCATTCAGTAGTTCTATGATAGCAGGGATGATGTCTTACCATTCAGTAGTTCTATAATACCAGGGATGATGTCTTACCATTCAGTAGTTCTATAATAGCAGGGATGATGTCTTACCATTCAGTAATTCTATAATAGCAGGGATGATGTCTTACCATTCAGTAGTTCTATAATAGCAGGGATGATGTCTTACCATTCAGTAGTTCTATAATAGCAGGGATGATGTCTTACCATTCAGTAGTTCTATAATAGCAGGGATGATGTCGGTCTTACCATTCAGTAGTTCTATAATAGCAGGGATGATGTCTTACCATTCAGTAGTTCTATAATAGTAGGGATGATGTCTTACCATTCAGTAGTTCTATAATAGCAGGGATGATGTCTTACCATTCAGTAGTTCTATAATAGCAGGGATGATGTCTTACCATTCAGTAGTTCTATAATAGCAGGGATGATGTCGGTCTTACCATTCAGTAGTTCTATAATAGCAGGGATGATGTCTTACCATTCAGTAGTTCTATAATAGTAGGGATGATGTCTTACCATTCAGTAGTTCTATAATAGCAGGGATGATGTCTTACCATTCAGTAGTTCTATAATAGCAGGGATGATGTCTTACCATTCAGTAGTTCTATAATAGCAGGGATGATGTCTTACCATTCAGTAGTTCTATAATAGCAGGGATGATGTCTGTCTTACCATTCAGTAGTTCTATAATAGCAGGGATGATGTCTTACCATTCAGTAGTTCTATAATAGCAGGGATGATGTCTTACTATTCAGTAGTTCTATAATAGCAGGGATGATGTATGTCTTACCATTCAGTAGTTCTATAATAGCAGGGATGATGTCTTACCATTCAGTAGTTCTATAATAGCAGGGATGATGTCTTACCATTCAGTAGTTCTATAATAGCAGGGATGATGTCTTACCATTCAGTAGTTCTATAATAGCAGGGATGATGTCTTACCATTCAGTAGTTCTATAATAGTAGGGATGATGTCTTACCATTCAGTAGTTCTATAATAGCAGGGATGATGTCTTACCATTCAGTAGTTCTATAATAGCAGGGATGATGTCTTACCATTCAGTAGTTCTATGATAGCAGGGATGATGTCTTACCATTCAGTAGTTCTATAATACCAGGGATGATGTCTTACCATTCAGTAGTTCTATAATAGCAGGGATGATGTCTTACCATTCAGTAATTCTATGATAGCAGGGATGATGTCTTACCATTCAGTAGTTCTATAATAGCAGGGATGATGTCTTACCATTCAGTAGTTCTATAATAGCAGGGATGATGTCTGACCATTCAGTAGTTCTATAATAGCAGGGATGATGTCTTACCATTCAGTAGTTCTATAATAGCAGGGATGATGTCTTACCATTCAGTAGTTCTATAATAGTAGGGATGATGTCTTACCATTCAGTAGTTCTATAATAGCAGGGATGATGTCTTACCATTCAGTAATTCTATGATAGCAGGGATGATGTCTTACCATTCAGTAATTCTATGATAGCAGGGATGATGTCTTACCATTCAGTAGTTCTATAATAGCAGGGATGATGTCTTACCATTCAGTAGTTCTATAATAGCAGGGATGATGTCTTACCATTCAGTAGTTCTATGATAGCAGGGATGATGTCTTACCATTCAGTAGTTCTATGATAGCAGGGATGATGTCTTACCATTCAGTAGTTCTATAATAGCAGGGATGATGTCGGTCTTACCATTCAGTAGTTCTATAATAGCAGGGATGATGTCTTACCATTCCGTAGTTCTATAATATCAGGGATGATGTCTTACCATTCAGTAGTTCTATAATAGCAGGGATAATGTCTTACCATTCAGTAGTTCTATAATAGCAGGGATGATGTCTTACCATTCAGTAGTTCTATAATAGCAGGGATGATGTCGGTCTTACCATTCAGTAGTTCTATAATATCAGGGATGATGTCTTACCATTCAGTAGTTCTATAATAGCAGGGATGATGTCTTACCATTCAGTAGTTCTATAATAGCAGGGATGATGTCTTACTATTCAGTAGTTCTATAATAGCAGGGATGATGTCTGTCTTACCATTCAGTAGTTCTATAATAGCAGGGATGATGTCTGACCATTCAGTAGTTCTATAATAGCAGGGATGATGTCTTACTATTCAGTAGTTCTATAATAGCAGGGATGATGTCTTACCATTCAGTAGTTCTATAATAGCAGGGATGATGTCTTACCATTCAGTAGTTCTATAATAGCAGGGATGATGTCTTACCATTCAGTAGTTCTATAATAGCAGGGATGATGTCTTACCATTCAGTAGTTCTATAATAGCAGGGATGATGTCTTACCATTCAGTTGTTCTATAATAGCAGGGATGATGTCTTACCATTCAGTAGTTCTATAATAGCAGGGATGATGTCTTACCATTCCGTAGTTCTATAATAGCAGGGATGATGTCTTACCATTCAGTAGTTCTATAATAGCAGGGATGATGTCTTACCATTCAGTAGTTCTATAATATCAGGGATGATGTCTTACCATTTAGTAGTTCTATAATAGCAGGGATGATGTCTTACCATTCAGTAGTTCTATAATAGCAGGGATGATGTCTTACCATTCAGTAGTTCTATAATAGCAGGGATGATGTCTTACCATTCAGTAGTTCTATAATAGCAGGGATGATGTCTTACCATTCAGTAGTTCTATAATAGCAGGGATGATGTCTGTCTTACCATTCAGTAGTTCTATAATAGCACGGATGATGTCTTACCATTCAGTAGTTCTATAATAGCAGGGATGATGTCTGTCTTACCATTCAGTAGTTCTATAATAGCAGGGATGATGTCTGTCTTACCATTCAGTAGTTCTATAATAGCAGGGATGATGTCTTACCATTCAGTAGTTCTATAATAGCAGGGATGATGTCTTACCATTCAGTAGTTCTATAATAGCAGGGATGATGTCTTACCATTCAGTAGTTCTATAATAGCAGGGATGATGTCTTACCATTCAGTAGTTCTATAATAGCAGGGATGATGTCGGTCTTACCATTCAGTAGTTCTATAATAGCAGGGATGATGTCTTACCATTCAGTAGTTCTATAATAGTAGGGATGATGTCTTACCATTCAGTAGTTCTATAATAGCAGGGATGATGTCTTACCATTCAGTAGTTCTATAATAGCAGGGATGATGTCTTACCATTCAGTAGTTCTATAATAGCAGGGATGATGTCGGTCTTACCATTCAGTAGTTCTATAATAGCAGGGATGATGTCTTACCATTCAGTAGTTCTATAATAGTAGGGATGATGTCTTACCATTCAGTAGTTCTATAATAGCAGGGATGATGTCTTACCATTCAGTAGTTCTATAATAGCAGGGATGATGTCTTACCATTCAGTAGTTCTATAATAGCAGGGATGATGTCTTACCATTCAGTAGTTCTATAATAGCAGGGATGATGTCTTACCATTCAGTAGTTCTATAATAGCAGGGATGATGTCTTACCATTCAGTAGTTCTATAATAGCAGGGATGATGTCTTACCATTCAGTAGTTCTATAATAGTAGGGATGATGTCTTACCATTCAGTAGTTCTATAATAGCAGGGATGATGTCTTACCATTCAGTAGTTCTATAATAGCAGGGATGATGTCTTACCATTCAGTAGTTCTATGATAGCAGGGATGATGTCTTACCATTCAGTAGTTCTATAATACCAGGGATGATGTCTTACCATTCAGTAGTTCTATAATAGCAGGGATGATGTCTTACCATTCAGTAATTCTATGATAGCAGGGATGATGTCTTACCATTCAGTAGTTCTATAATAGCAGGGATGATGTCTGACCATTCCGTAGTTCTATAATAGCAGGGATGATGTCTTACCATTCAGTAGTTCTATAATAGCAGGGATGATGTCTTACCATTCAGTAGTTCTATAATAGCAGGGATGATATCTTACCATTCAGTAATTCTATGATAGCAGGGATGATGCCAGACTTGGCCAACATGGCGGCACAGCTGTCGTCCATGGACACCGTCCCGATCATAATCACCACCTCTAGTATCAGGTCATCCTCTGCAGAGCCTGATGACAACACACAGAGGTCAGGTGTCAGAGAGCCCGATGACAACACACAGAGGTCAGGGGTTAGAGAGCCTGATGACAACACACAGAGGTCAGGGGTTAGAGAGCCTGATGACAACACACAGAGGTCAGGGGTCAGGGGTTAGAGAGCCTGATGACAACACACAGAGGTCAGGGGTTAGAGAGCCTGATGACAACACACAGAGGTCAGGTGTCAAGGGTTAGAGAGCCTGATGACAACACACAGAGGTCAGGGGTCAGGGGTTAGAGAGCCTGATGACAACACACAGGGGTCAGGGGTTAGAGAGCCTGATGACAACACACAGAGGTCAGAGGTCAGGGGTTAGAGAGCCTGATAACAAAACACAGAGGTCAGGGGTCAGGGGTTAGAGAGCCTGATGACAATACACAGAGGTCAGGGGTTAGAGAGCCTGATGACAACACACAGAGGTCAGGGGTTAGAGAGCCTGATGACAACACACAGAGGTCAGGGGTCAGGGGTTAGAGAGCCTGATGACAACACACAGAGGTCAGGGGTCAGGGGTTAGAGAGCCTGATGACAACACACAGGGGTCAGGGGTTAGAGAGCCTGATGACAACACACAGAGGTCAGGTGCTAGAGAGCCTGATGACAACACACAGAGGTCAGGGGTCAGGGGTTAGAGAGCCTGATGACAACACACAGAGGTCAGGGGTCAGGGGTTAGAGAGCCTGATGACAACACACAGAGGGCAGGTGTCAGGGGTTAGAGAGCCTGATGACAACACACAGAGGTCAGGGTTCAGGGGTTAGAGAGCCTGATGACAACACACAGAGGTCAGGGGTCAGGGGTTAGAGAGCCTGATGACAACACACAGGGGTCAGGGGTTAGAGA
>NC_074681.1:8212020-8222020 GCF_029448725.1 Salvelinus fontinalis | reverse complement strand
AGATACACTGAGTTAGCACGTTAGCAATAGATACACTGAGTTAGCACGTTAGCAATAGATACACTGAGTTAGCACGTTATCAATAGATACACTGAGTTAGCACGTTATCAATAGATACACTAAGTTAGCACGTTAGCAATAGATACACTAAGTTAGCACGTTAGCAATAGATACACTGAGTTAGCACGTTAGCAATAGATACACTGAGTTAGCACGTTATCAATAGATACACTAAGTTAGCACGTTAGCAATAGATACACTGAGTTAGCACGTTATCAATAGATACACTGAGTTAGCACGTTAGCAATAGATACACTGAGTTAGCACGTTATCAATAGATACACTAAGTTAGCACGTTAGCAATAGATACACTGAGTTAGCACGTTATCAATAGATACACTGAGTTAGCACGTTAGCAATAGATACACTGAGTTAGCACGTTATCAATAGATACACTAAGTTAGCACGTTAGCAATAGATACACTGAACAAAAATATAAACACAACATGTAAAGTGTTGATCCATGAGCTGAAATAAAAGACACCGGACATTTCTATCTAATTTTGTGCACAAATTTGTTTACATCCCTGTTAGTGAGGATTTCTCCTTTGCCAAGATAATCCATACACCTGTGGCATATCAAGAAGCTGATTAAACAGCATGGTCATTACACAGGTGCACCTTGTGCTGGGGGACAAGAAAAGGCCAATTAAAAATGTGCAGTTTGTCTTTAGTTTTGAGGGAGCGTGCAATTGGCCTGCTGACTGCAGGAATGTCCACCAGAGCTGTTGCCAGATAATTTAATGTTCATTTCTCTACCATAAGCCGCCTCCAACGTCATTTTAGAGAATTTGGCAGTACGTCCAACGGGCCGCAGACCACGTGTATGGCGTCGTGTGGGCGAGCGATTTGCTGATGTCAACGTTGTGAACAGAGTGCCCCATGGTGGCGGTGGGGTTATGGTATGGGGAGGCATAAACTAAGAACAACAAACACAATTGCATTTTATCAATGGCCATTTGAATGCACAGAGATACCGCAATGAGATCCTGAGGTCCATCGTTGTGCCATTCATCCACCGCCATCACCTCATGTTTCAGCATGATAATACACAGCCCCATGTCGCAAGGATCTGCACACAACTCCTGGAAGCTGAACATGTCTCAGTTCTTTCAGACATGTCACCTGTTGAGCATGTTTGGGATGCTCTGGATCGACGTGTACGACAGCGTGTTCCAGTTCCCGCCAATATCCAGCGACTTCACACAGCCGTTGAAGAGGAGTGGGACAACATTCCACAGGCCACAATCAACAGCCTGATCAACTCTATGTGAAGGAGATGTGTCGTGCTGCCTGAGGCAAATGGTGGTCAGATACTGACTGGTTTTCATGAGGGACATGGTGGTCAGATACTGACTGGTTTTCATGAGGTAAATGGTGGTCACACCAGATACTGACTGGTTTTCATGAGGTAAATGGTGGTCAGATACTGACTGGTTTTCATGAGGTAAATGGTGGTCAGATACTGACTGGTTTTCATGAGGTAAATGGTGGTCAGATACTGACTGGTTTTCATGAGGTAAATGGTGGTCAGATACTGACTGGTTTTCATGAGGTAAATGGTGGTCAGATACTGACTGGTTTTCATGAGGTAAATGGTGGTCAGATACTGACTGGTTTTCATGAGGTAAATGGTGGTCAGATACTGACTGGTTTTCATGAGGTAAATGGTGGTCAGATACTGACTGGTTTTCATGAGGTAAATGGTGGTCAGATACTGACTGGTTTTCATGAGGTAAATGGTGGTCAGATACTGACTGGTTTTCATTAGGTAAATGGTGGTCAGATACTGACTGGTTTTCATGAGGTAAATGGTGGTCAGATACTGACTGGTTTTCATGAGGTAAATGGTGGTCAGATACTGACTGGTTTTCATGAGGTAAATGGTGGTCAGACCAGATACTGACTGGTTTTCATGAGGTCAATGGTGGCCAGATACTGACTGGTTTTAATGAGGTAAATGGTGGTCAGACCAGATACTGACTGGTTTTCATGAGGCAGATGGTGGTCAGATACTGACTGGTTTTCATGAGGTAAATGGTGGCCAGATACTGACTGGTTTTCATGAGGTAAATGGTGGTCAGATACTGACTGGTTTTCATGAGGTAAATGGTGGCCAGATACTGACTGGTTTTCATGAGGTAAATGGTGGTCAGATACTGACTGGTTTTCATGAGGTAAATGGTGGCCAGATACTGACTGGTTTTCATGAGGTAAATGGTGGTCAGATACTGACTGGTTTTCATGAGGTAAATGGTGGTCAGATACTGACTGGTTTTCATGAGGTAAATGGTGGTCAGATACTGACTTTTTACATTTATTTTATTTCACCTTTTATTTAACCAGGTAGGCCAGTTGAGAAAAAGTTCTCATTTACAACTGCGACCTGACCAAGATAAAGCAAAGCAGTGCGACACAAACAACAACACAGAGTTACACATGAAATAAACAAACGTACAGTCAATAACACAATAGAAAAGTATATATACAGTGTGTGCAAATGGCGTGAGGTGGTAAGGCAATACATAGGCCATAGTAGCGAAGAAATTACAATTGATCAGATTAACACTGGAGTGATAGATGAGCAGATGATGATGTGCAAGTAGAACTACTGGTGTGCAAAAAAAGTAAATAAAAGAAAATGGAATATGCCCTAGTGCTTTATAGACAAACACGAGAGCATGTTGTTCTCGTCTCACGGACAGCGAAGTCCAACCCCACGTTTTGATATAAAACACAGCGGTGAGTTCTGTAGCTAGCACCCGTAATAAACTCAATGATAAGTAGCATCCGGCGATTTAAGTGTGGATGCCGTACCATGCATGTAGATAATATCACCATGATCTATAACAGACATAAAAGTAGCTTCCACAATTTGTCTTCTATTTGTAGAGGACAAGCAATGTCCTGTTTCTATAGAGGAAGCCTAGATTGATTTTTAGACGTTTACAAAGTTCATCAATATGCATTTTAAAATACATTTTATCATCCAACCATATCCCTAAGTATTTATATGCAGAGACCTGATTAATTCGAGAGCCATCTAAGCTCATAAATGTATTTTCAACTAACTTTTTAAACCTGTTAAAATCATAAAATGTTTTCTTTGCATTTAAAACAAGTTTCAGCTGTATAAAACACCCTTGTAATGTCTTAGAATCTGTCTCCAACTGTGATAATGCTTGATCAGCTGCAATAGAGTACATGACAAGTGTCATCAGCTTATAGATGATTTTTACATTTTACCTCATCACCGATATTGTTTATGTAGAGAGTGAACAGTAATGGACCAAGGATAGACCCTTGTGGGACCCCTTTAACCAACTCCAATGGCTCTGACTGGATGAGCAGCCTGACTTCTATCCTTTAGATAGTCATGAAACCCAACGACGGGCATCCGATCCCAGTCCTATTAACGACAGCTAACCCAAAAGTATCGCATGGTCTACAGTGTCAAATGCTTTAGATAAATCTATGAACAAGGCGGCACAGTACTTTCTATTATCTAGGGCATAAGTAATATCATTTACAACACGTACAGTGGCCGTAATAGTACTGTGTTTAGGTCTGAAGCCAGATTGATTGCTATAAAGAGTATTGTTAACAGTTAAAAATGACTGTAGTTGCCTATTCACCAATGACTCTAGAATTTTAGCCAAACAGGAGAACTTAGAGATGGGCCGATAATTATCCAATTCACTACCATCACCTCCCTTGAGGAATAACAAAAGCTGTTTTCCAAGATTGAGGAATATTTCCTACGACTAATGTTTGATTAAAGATATGCGTCACTGGACTAGCAATAATAGGTGCCGCACAGTTGAGTAAATATGGATTCAGATTGTCAGCACCTAACGATTTCTTAGAATCTATAGCAGATAGCGCAGTGTTACGAATCCCTTTGGCCCGACCGTCTAGGGGGGATGGTAATGGGACCCGTAACACGCAGATAAGACCTCATCTTCTGTGACTTTTTGGAAATTAAAAACCCAGCTTACTGTTTTCCACATCAGCTGAAGGCCGAGGGACTGAAACAATAGACCGGTCAGGATCATGTTGGACATTTTTTATTTTCAAAAAGAAAACCAGCAGAAATAAAGTGCTTTTTTAAAAACATCACAAAGTCCAATTCGGTCGCTGATGATCCCAGATTCCGATGTAATTTGCTTCGGACGTCGAGGAGTATCCTGGTTTAAGTGAGTTAACAGTTTTCCAGAATTTAGAGGGATCACCAGCAGACTCATAGCATCAAGAAAATACCTAGATCTGCCTTGTTTATTCCGCCGGTCCATCTATTTCTTAATTGCCTAAAAAGCAGCCAATCAGCTGTTTCGCCAGTTTCCTTCACCAAGGCCCATGCTTGATTCTTTTGCAGGAAAATGATTTTCAAATCACAGGAGAACCAAGGATTAGTTCGATTTTTTACCCCAAGTCGCTTTAACAGGGCGTGATAAAAGCCTTAACCCCCCTCTTCTACGCTGCTGCGACTCTCTGTTTATTGTCTATGCATAGTGACTTTAATAACTCTACCTACATCTACATATTACCTCAATTACCTCTGTACCGGTACCTCCTGTATATAGCCTCCACATTGACTCTGTACCGGTACCCCCTGTATATAGCCTCCACATTGACTCTGTACCGGTACCTCACTGTATATAGTCTCCACATTGACTCTGTACCGGTACCCCCTGTATATAGCCTCCACATTGACTCTGTACCGGTACCCCCTGTATATAGCCTCCACATTGACTCTGTACCGGTACCTCCTGTATATAGCCTCCACATTGACTCTGTACCGTTAACACCCTGTATATAGCCTCCACATTGACTCTGTACCGGTACCCCCTGTATATAGCCTCCACATTAACTGTACCGTAACACCATGTATATAGCCTCCACATTGACTCTGTACCATAACACCCTGTATATAGCCTCCACATTGACTCTGTACCGTAACACCCTGTATATAGCCTCCACATTGACTCTGTACCGTAACACCCTGTATATAGCCTCCACATTGACTCTGTACCGGTACCCCCTGTATATAGCCTCCACATTGACTCTGTACCGGTACCCCCTGTATATAGCCTCCACATTGACTCTGTACCGGTACCTCCTGTATATAGCCTCCACATTGACTCTGTACCGTTAACACCCTGTATATAGCCTCCACATTGACTCTGTACCGGTACCCCCTGTATATAGCCTCCACATTGACTCTGTACCGGTACCCCCTGTATATAGCCTCCACATTGACTCTGTACCGGTACCCCCTGTATATAGCCTCCACATTGACTCTGTACCGTAACACCCTGTATATAGCCTCCACATTGACTCTGTACCGTAACACCCTGTATATAGCCTCCACATTAACTGTACCGTAACACCCTGTATATAGCCACCACATTGACTCTGTACCGTAACACCCTGTATATAGCCTCCACATTGACTCTGTACCGTAACACCCTGTATATAGCCTCCACATTGACTCTGTACCGGTACCCCCTGTATATAGCCTCCACATGGACTCTGTACCGGTATCCCCTGTATATAGCCTCCACTTTGACTCTGTACCGTAACACCCTGTATATAGCCTCCACATTGACTCTGTACTGTAACACCCTGTATATAGCCTCCACATTGACTCTGTACCGGTGCCCCTTGTATATAGCCTCCACATTGACTCTGTACCGGTACCCCCTGTATATAGCCTCCACATTGACTCTGTACCGTAACACCCTGTATATAGCCTCCACATTGACTCTGTACCGTAACACCCTGTATATAGTCTCCACATTGACTCTGTACCGGTACCCCCTGTATATAGCCTCCACATTGACTCTGTACCGTAACACCCTGTATATAGCCTCCACATTGACTCTGTACCGGTACCCCCTGTATATAGCCTCCACATTGACTCTGTACCGTAACACCCTGTATATAGCCTCCACATTGACTCTGTACCGGTACCCCTGTATATAGCCTCCACATGGACTCAGTACCGTAACCCCCCTGTATATAGCCTCCACATTGACTCTGTACCGGTACTCCCTGTATATAGTCTCCACATTGACTCTGTACCGGTACCCCCTGTATATAGCCTCCACATTGACTCTGTACCGGTACCCCTGTATATAGTCTCCACATTGACTCTGTACCGGTACCCCCTGTATATAGCCTCCACATTGACTCTGTACCGTAATACCCTGTATATAGCCTCCACATTGACTCTGTACCGGTACCCCCTGTATATAGCCTCCACATGGACTCTGTACTGGTACCCCCTGTATATAGCCTCCACATTGACTCTGTACCGGTACCCCCTGTATATAGCCCCCACATTGACTCTGTACCGTAACACCCTGTTTATAGCCTCCACATTGACTCTGTACCGTAACACCCTGTATATAGCCTCCACATTGACTCTGTACCGGTACCCCCTGTATATAGCCTCCACATGGACTCTGTACCGGTATCCCCTGTATATAGCCTCCACTTTGACTCTGTACCGTAACACCCTGTATATAGCCTCCACATTGACTCTGTACCGTAACACCCTGTATATAGCCTCCACATGGACTCTGTACCGTAACACCCTGTATATAGCCTCCACATTGACTCTGTACCGGTACCCCCTGTATATAGCCTCCACATTGACTCTGTACCAGTACACCCTGTATATAGCCTCCACATTGACTCTGTACCGTAACACCCTGTATATAGTCTCTGCCTCGCCATTGTTATTTTACTGCTGCTCTTTAATTATTTGTTATTTTGGGGGGTATTTTTTCTTAAAACTGCATTGTTGGTTAAGGGCTTGTCAGTAAGCATTTCACTGTGAGGTCTACTACACCTGTTGTATTCAGCATTTCACTGTGAGGTCTACTACACCTGTTATATTCAGCATTTCACTGTGAGGTCTACTACACCTGTTGTATTCAGCATTTCACTGTGAGGTCTACTACACCTGTTGTATTCAGCATTTCACTGTGAGGTCTACTACACCTGTTGTATTCAGCATTTCACTGTAAGGTCTACTACACCTGTTGTATTCAGCATTTCACTGTGAGGTCTACTACACCTGCTGTATTCAGCATTTCACTGTAAGGTCTACTACACCTGTTCTATTCAGCATTTCACTGTGAGGTCTACTACACCTGTTGTATTCAGCATTTCACTGTGAGGTCTACTACACCTGTTGTATTCAGCATTTCACTGTGAGGTCTACTACACCTGTTGTATTCAGCATTTCACTGTGAGGTCTACTACACCTGTTGTATTCAGCATTTCACTGTAAGGTCTACTACACCTGTTGTATTCAGCATTTCACTGTGAGGTCTACTACACCTGTTGTATTCAGCATTTCACTGTAAGGTCTACTACACCTGTTGTATTCAGCATTTCACTGTAAGGTCTACTACACCTGTTGTATTCAGCATTTCACTGTGAGGTCCACTACACCTGTTGTATTCAGCATTTCACTGTGAGGTCTACTACACCTGTTGTATTCAGCATTTCACTGTGAGGTCTACTACACCTGTTGTATTCAGCATTTCACTGTGAGGTCTACTACACCTGTTGTATTCAGCATTTCACTGTGAGGTCTACTACACCTGTTGTATTCAGCATTTCACTGTGAGGTCTACTACACCTGTTGTATTCAGCATTTCACTGTAAGGTTTACTACACCTGTTGTATTCAGCATTTCACTGTGAGGTCTACTACACCTGTTGTATTCAGCATTTCACTGTGAGGTCTACTACACCTGTTGTATTCAGCATTTCACTGTGAGGTCTACTACACCTGTTGTATTCAGCATTTCACTGTGAGGTCTACTACACCTGTTGTATTCAGCATTTCACTGTGAGGTCTACTACACCTGTTGTATTCAGCATTTCACTGTAAGGTCTACTACACCTGTTGTATTCAGCATTTCACTGTAAGGTCTACTACACCTGTTGTATTCAGCATTTCACTGTGAGGTCTACTACACCTGTTGTATTCAGCATTTCACTGTGAGGTCTACTACACCTGTTGTATTCAGCATTTCACTGTGAGGTCTACTACACCTGTTGTATTCAGCATTTCACTGTGAGGTCTACTACACCTGTTGTATTCAGCATTTCACTGTGAGGTCTACTACACCTGTTGTATTCAGCATTTCACTGTGAGGTCTACTACACCTGTTGTATTCAGCATTTCACTGTGAGGTCTACTACACCTGTTGTATTCAGCATTTCACTGTGAGGTCTACTACACCTGTTGTATTCAGCATTTCACTGTAAGGTCTACTACACCTGTTGTATTCAGCATTTCACTGTAAGGTCTACTACACCTGTTGTATTCAGCATTTCACTGTGAGGTCCACTACACCTGTTGTATTCAGCATTTCACTGTAAGGTCTACTACACCTGTTGTATTCAGCATTTCACTGTGAGGTCTACTACACCTGTTGTATTCAGCATTTCACTGTGAGGTCTACTACACCTGTTGTATTCAGCATTTCACTGTGAGGTCTACTACACCTGTTGTATTCAGCATTTCACTGTGAGGTCTACTACACCTGTTGTATTCAGCATTTCACTGTGAGGTCTACTACACCTGTTGTATTCAGCATTTCACTGTGAGGTCTACTACACCTGTTGTATTCAGCATTTCACTGTGAGGTCTACTACACCTGTTGTATTCAGCATTTCACTGTAAGGTCTACTACACCTGTTGTATTCAGCATTTCACTGTAAGGTCTACAACACCTGTTGTATTCAGCATTTCACTGTGAGGTCTACTACACCTGTTGTATTCAGCATTTCACTGTGAGGTCTACTACACCTGTTGTATTCAGCATTTCACTGTGAGGTCTACTACACCTGTTGTATTCAGCATTTCACTGTAAGGTCTACTACACCTGTTGTATTCAGCATTTCACTGTGAGGTCCACTACACCTGTTGTATTCAGCATTTCACTGTAAGGTCTACTACACCTGTTGTATTCAGCATTTCACTGTGAGGTCTACTACACCTGTTGTATTCAGCATTTCACTGTGAGGTCTACTACACCTGTTGTATTCAGCATTTCACTGTGAGGTCTACTACACCTGTTGTATTCAGCATTTCACTGTGAGGTCTACTACACCTGTTGTATTCAGCATTTCACTGTAAGGTTTACTACACCTGTTGTATTCAGCATTTCACTGTGAGGTCTACTACACCTGTTGTATTCAGCATTTCACTGTGAGGTCTACTACACCTGTTGTATTCAGCATTTCACTGTGAGGTCTACTACACCTGTTGTATTCAGCATTTCACTGTGAGGTCTACTACACCTGTTGTATTCAGCATTTCACTGTGAGGTCTACTACACCTGTTGTATTCAGCATTTCACTGTGAGGTCTACTACACCTGTTGTATTCAGCATTTCACTGTGAGGTCTACTACACCTGTTGTATTCAGCATTTCACTGTGAGGTCTACTACACCTGTTGTATTCAGCATTTCACTGTGAGGTCTACTACACCTGTTGTATTCAGCATTTCACTGTAAGGTTTACTACACCTGTTGTATTCAGCATTTCACTGTGAGGTCTACTACACCTGTTGTATTCAGCATTTCACTGTGAGGTCTACTACACCTGTTGTATTCAGCATTTCACTGTGAGGTCTACTACACCTGTTGTATTCAGCATTTCACTGTGAGGTCTACTACACCTGTTGTATTCAGCATTTCACTGTGAGGTCTACTACACCTGTTGTATTCAGCATTTCACTGTGAGGTCTACTACACCTGTTGTATTCAGCATTTCACTGTGAGGTCTACTACACCTGTTGTATTCAGCATTTCACTGTGAGGTCTACTACACCTGTTGTATTCAGCATTTCACTGTGAGGTCTACTACACCTGTTGTATTCAGCATTTCACTGTGAGGTCTACTACACCTGTTG
>NC_074681.1:8172020-8207020 GCF_029448725.1 Salvelinus fontinalis | reverse complement strand
TGACAGACCTGGGCCCTGACAGACCTGGGGCCTGGCCCTGACAGACCTGGGCCCTGACAGACCTGGGCCCTGACAGACCTGGGCCCTGACAGACCTGGGCCCCGACAGACCTGGGCCCTGACAGACCTGGACCCTGACAGACCTGGGCCCTGACAGACCTGGGGCCCTGACAGACCTGGGGCCCTGACAGACCTGGGCCCTGACAGACCTGGGCCCTGACAGACCTGGGCCCTGACAGACCTGGGCCCTGACAGACCTGGGCCCTGAGAGACCTGGGCCCTGAGAGACCTGGGCCCTGACAGACCTGGGCCCTGACAGACCTGGGCCCTCACAGACCTGGGCCCTGACAGACCTGGACCCTGACAGAGCTGGGCCCTCACAGACCTGGGCCCTGACAGACCTGGACCCTGACAGACCTGGACCCTGACAGATCTGGGCCCTGACAGTAAATTTCAGTAAGACACAAAGAATGGCGATCCAAAAAAGGTCCAGTTGTCAGGACCACGAATACAAATTCCATCTAGACACCGTTGCCCTAGAGAACACAAAAAACTATATATACCTCGGCCTAAACATCAGGACAACAGATAACTTCCACAAAGCTGTGAACGATCTGAGAGATAAGACAAGGCAAGAAGGGCCTTCTACACCATCAAAAGGAACATCAAATTCAACATACCAATTAGGATCTGGCTAAAAATACTTCAGTCAGAGAACCCATTGTCCTTTATGGTTGTGAGGTCTGGGGTCCTTATAGAACCCATTGCCCTTTCTATTTCTATGCCATAAATAGGAACATAAACATTGACTAAATAAAATGACTTCAATCAGTTATAGAGAAACAGAGAGTCCACAGTGGCAGAATACCTGACCACTGTGACTGACCCTAAACAGAGAGTACACAGTGGCAGAACACCTGACCACTGAGACTGACCCTAAACAGAGAGTCCACAGTGGCAGAATACCTGACCACTGTGACTGACCCTAAACAGAGAGTCCACAGTGGCAGAATACCTGACCACTGTGACTGACCCTAAACAGAGAGTACACAGTGGCAGAACACCTGACCACTGAGACTGACCCTAAACAGAGAGTCCACAGTGGCAGAATACCTGACCACTGTGACTGACCCAAACTTAAGGAAAGCTTTGACTATGTACAGACTCAGTGAGCATAGCCTTGCTATTGAGAAAGGCCACTGTAGGCAGACATGGCTCTCAAGAGAAGACAGGCTATGTTCACACTGCCCACGAAATGAGGTGGAAACTGAGCTGCACTTCCTAACCTCCTGCCAAATGTATGACCATATTAGAGACACATATTTCCCTCAGATTAAACAGACCCACAAAGAATTCGAAACCAAACCCAAAATTGATAAACTCCCATATCTACTGGGTGAAATTCCACAGTGTGACATCACAGCAGCAAGATTTGTGACCTGTTGTCACAAGAAAAGGTCAACCAGTGAAGAACAAACACCATTGTAAATACAACCCATATTTATGATTATTTATTTTCCCTTGTGTACTTTAACTATTTGCACATAATATGATATTTGAAATGTCTTTATTCTTTTGGAACTTATGTGAGTGTAATGTTTACTGTTAATTTGTATAGTTTATTTCACTTTTGTTTATTATCTAGTTCATTTGCTTGGGCAATGTTAACATATGTTTCCCATGATAATAAAGCCCCTTGAACTGAGAGAGAAAGAGAAAATAAGCAGTAACTAAGTCTCTCTGTCTCTTAATCCCTCTGTTTCTAACAGACAGACACATATATTATTATTATATGTCTCCCACAGATCACACAGAGACGCACAAAGAATTTGAAAACAAAATCAAACATTGATAAATTCCCAACCAGTGGAGAACAATAATAACAAACAAACAATAATGTAAATACAACCCATATTTATCTGTTTATTTATTCGCCCTTTCATACTTCAACTATTTGCACATTGTTACAATAATAGACCATTTGAAATGTGTAATGTTTATTAAAGTTTCCCTTGTTTATTTCCCTTTCGTTTATTGTCTATTCCATTCGCTTTAGCAATGTAAACATATGTTTTCCATGACAATAAAACCCTTTTGAAATGAATTGAACTGAAATTTAATTGAGAGAGACAGAGGATGGAGAGAGAAAGAAAGAGAGAGAGAGAGAGAGAGAGAGAGAGAGAAAGAGAGAGAGAGAGAGAGAGGGAGACAGAGAGACAGAGAGACAGAGAGAGAGAGAGAGAGAGAGAGAGAGAGAGAGGAGAGAGAGAGAGAGAGGAGAGAGAGAGAGAGAGAGAGAGAGAGACACAGAGAGAGAGAGAGAGAGAGAGAGAGAGAGAGAGAGAGAGAGAGAGAGACAGACAGACAGACAGAAAGAGGACATACGTACCCAGCAGGGAGGTGAGTTTGGGCAGCAAGCCGACCTGCACCATCTTGCTGCGTAGCCCGGTGTCAAAGGAGAGGTTGAGGAGGAGACGCAGCGTGATGTTCAGCAGGTCTTCATGTTCACACGGGACCAAACGAGACAAACGCTCTACGGTGTCCACCTCCGCCTAGCAACACAACCAACCAATCACAAAACAGGGTTAGGTTTAACAACCAATCACAAAACAGGGAAATGGTTAGGACTCGTGATGACTTTCATTATAGCATCCAGTACACCAACAAGCAGGTTATAGCAGGTTATAGCAGGTTATAGCAGGTATAGCACGTTATAGCAGGTTATAGCAGATTATAGCAGGTTATAGCAGGTTATAGCAGATTATAGCAGGTTATAGCAGGTTATAGCAGGTTATAGCAGGTTATAGCAGGTATAGCAGGTATAGCAGGTTATAGCAGGTTATAGCAGGTATAGCAGGTTATAGCAGGTTATAGCAGGTTATAGCAGGTTATAGCAGGTAATAGCAGGTTATAGCAGGTTATAGCAGGTATAGTTTAATGTGTACACTGCTGTGTGAAATACAGTCCAATGATGTCTCCTTCCCCATAGACTAGAATGATGATGTATAAATGGACACAGCAAGGTAGTCGTGTCTTCACTGGTAAAATGTCTCGTGAAGAGCACATCAGGACAGCGGAGCTACAGAGGGAACTAAGCTAGCGTTAAATATTCTGTTCCCTCTCTGTTTAAATACAATATTCTGAACTAGTGTCCTCCTGTATGGAACGTATTGTATTTCCTCCACCGTAATGGGTCCATGAACTGTCTAGCAGAGTGAAGGCTAAAAGGTCTGGTAGAGATGTTGAAACTGGCCCCTGACTCTACTCACCAAATACAGTGCATTCGGAAAGTATTCAGACCCCTTTACTTTTTCCACATTTTGTTACATTAAAGACTTATTCTAAAATTGATATAAAAAAAAAAAATCCTCATCAATCTACACACGACACCCCAGAACGACAAAGCAAAAACAGGTTTACATGATTAAAAATTGAACTCAGGTGCATCCTGTTTCCATTGATCATCCTTGAGATGTTTCTACAACTTGATTGGAGTCCACCTGTGGTAAATTCAATTGATTGGACATGATTTGGAAAGGCACACACCTGTCTATATAAGGTCCCACAGTTGACAGTGCATGTCAGAGCAAAAACCAAGACATGAGGTCGAAGGAATTGTCCGTAGAGCTCAGAGACAAGATTGTGTCGAGGCACAGATCTGGGGAAGGGTACCAAAACACTTCTGCAGCATTGAAGGTCCCCAAGAACACCTCCATTAGTCTTAAATGGAAGAAGTTTGGAACAACCAATACCCTTCCTAGAGCTGCCCGGAAAAATGTATCAATTGGGGGAGAAGGGCCTTGGTGATGGCACCGACAGAGATGGTCGCCTCGCTTCAGGTCCTTAGGAACCGACAGAGATGGTCGCCTCCCTTCAGGTCCTTAGGAACCGACAGAGATGGTCGCCTCCCTTCAGGTCCTTAGGAACCGACAGAGATGGTCGCCTCGCTTCAGGTCCTTAGGAACCGACAGAGATGGTCGCCTCGCTTCAGGTCCTTAGGAACCGACAGAGATGGTCGCCTCGCTTCAGGTCCTTAGGAACCGACAGAGATGGTCGCCTCGCTTTCAGGTCCTTAGGAACCGACAGAGATGGTCGCCTCGCTTCAGGTCCTTAGGAACCGAGAGAGATGGTCGCCTCGCTTCAGGTCCTTAGGAACCGACAGAGATGGTCGCCTCGCTTCAGGTCCTTAGGAACCGACAGAGATGGTCGCCGCGCTTCAGGTCCTTAGGAACCGACAGAGATGATCGCCTCGCTTCAGGTCCTTAGGAACCGACAGAGATAATCGCCTCCCTTCAGGTCCTTAGGAACCGACAGAGATGATCGCCTCGCTTCAGGTCCTTAGGAACCGACAGAGATAATCGCCTCCCTTCAGGTCCTTAGGAACCGACAGAGATGGTCGACCTCGCTTCAGGTACTTAGGAACCTATGAGGTCATTTGTTTTTGGTGTATTATTTCTTACATTTTTAGGCCAGAATATCTCGAGTGTTATTACATACTCTACTCCTGATCCAGAACCATATAAACTAGACTAGACTCTACTCCTGATCCAGCACCATATAAACTAGACCCCTGACTCTACTCCTGATCCAGCACCATATAAACTAGACTAGACTCTACTCCTGATCCAGCACCATATAAACTAGACTAGACTCTACTCCTGATCCAGCACCATATAAACTAGACTCTACTCCTGATCCAGCACCATATAAACTAGACTAGACTCTACTCCTGATCCAGCACCATATAAACTAAACTCTACTCCTGATCCAGCACCATATAAACTAGACTCTACTCCTGATCCAGCACCATATAAACTAGACTAGACTCTACTCCTGATCCAGCACCATATAAACTAGACCCCTGACTCTACTCCTGATCCAGCACCATATAAACTAGACTAGACTCTACTCCTGATCCAGCACCATATAAACTAGACTAGACTCTACTCCTGATCCAGCACCATATAAACTAGACTAGACTCTACTCCTGATCCAGCACCATATAAACTAGACTAGACTCTACTCCTGATCCAGCACCATATAAACTAGACCCCTGACTCTACTCCTGATCCAGCACCATATAAACTAGACTAGACTCTACTCCTGATCCAGCACCATATAAACTAGACTAGACTCTACTCCTGATCCAGCACCATATAAACTAGACTCTACTCCTGATCCAGCACCATATAAACTAGACTAGACTCTACTCCTGATCCAGCACCATATAAACTAGACTCTACTCCTGATCCAGCACCATATAAACTAGACTCTACTCCTGATCCAGCACCATATAAACTAGACTAGACTCTACTCCTGATCCAGCACCATATAAACTAGACCCCTGACTCTACTCCTGATCAGGCACCATATAAACTAGACTAGACTCTACTCCTGATCCAGCACCATATAAACTAGACCCCTGACTCTACTCCTGATCCAGCACCATATAAACTAGACTAGACTCTACTCCTGATCCAGCACCATATAAACTAGACTAGACTCTACTCCTGATCCAGCACCATATAAACTAGACTAGACTCTACTCCTGATCCAGCACCATATAAACTAGACTCTACTCCTGATCCAGCACCATATAAACTAGACTCTACTCCTGATCCAGCACCATATAAACTAGACTAGACTCTACTCCTGATCCAGCACCATATAAACTAGACTAGACTCTACTCCTGATCCAGCACCATATAAACGAGACCCCTGACTCTACTCCTGATCCAGCACCATATAAACTAGACTAGACTCTACTCCTGATCCAGCACCATATAAACTAGACTAGACTCTACTCCTGATCCAGCACCATATAAACTAGACCCCTGACTCTACTCCTGATCCAGCACCATATAAACTAGACTAGACTCTACTCCTGATCCAGCACCATATAAACTAGACCCTTGACTCTACTCCTGATCCAGCACCATATAAACTAGACAAGACTCTACTCCTGATCCAGCACCATATAAACTAGACTAGACTCTACTCCTGATCCAGCACCATATAAACTAGACTAGACTCTACTCCTGATCCAGCACCATATAAACTAGACTAGACTCTACTCCTGATCCAGCACCATATAAACTAGACTAGACTCTACTCCTGATTCAGCACCATATAAACTAGACCACTGACTCTACTCCTGATCCAGCACCATATAAACTAGACTAGACTCTACTCCTGATCCAGCACCATATAAACTAGACCCTTGACTCTACTCCTGATCCAGCACCATATAAACTAGACTAGACTCTACTCCTGATCCAGCACCATATAAACTAGACTAGACTCTACTCCTGATCCAGCACCATATAAACTAGACTAGACTCTACTCCTGATCCAGCACCATATAAACTAGACTAGACTCTACTCCTGATCCAGCACCATATAAACTAGACTAGACTCTACTCCTGATCCAGCACCATATAAACTAGACTAGACTCTACTCCTGATCCAGCACCATATAAACTAGACCCCTGACTCTACTCCTGATCCAGCACCATATAAACTAGACTCTACTCCTGATCCAGCACCATATAAACTAGACTCTACTCCTGATCCAGCACCATATAAACTACACCCCCTCATCTCCTTTCCCTCGCTCCTACCCTCTTCCTTCCTCACTTATTCCCCTCTCTCTAACACTCCCTCTCTTACCATATCGTTCTTGTTCTCCAGGAAGATGCTGAGTTTCTTGAGGAAGGACACGACCAGGACCAGTAGTTCCTCGTTCTCCCGGTCCAGGGTCTTCACCAGCATGTGGACAATGTTCTTGTTTCTCATCTTCAGCTCTGTCCTAGTGTCCTCGGCCAGGTTCAACAACAGGTACAGAGCAACTAGAGGACAGGAGGGCAGAATCAGTCATTTCTAAATGTCCATTTAGCTAGACAGGGGAGGAGGACAGAGATTCTAAATGCCCACTCAGCTAGACAGGGGAGGAGGACAGAGACGCTAAATGCCCACTCAGCTAGACAGGGGACGAGGACAGAGATGCTAAATGCCCACTCAGCTAGACAGGGGAGGAGGACAGAGACGCTAAATGCCCACTCAGCTACACAGGGGAGGAGGACAGAGACGCTAAATGCCCACTCAGCTACACAGGGGAGGAGGACAGAGACGCTAAATGCCCACTCAGCTAGACAGGGGAGGAGGACAGAGATGCTAAATGCCCACTCAGCTACACAGGGGAGGAGGACAGAGACGCTAAATGCCCACTCAGCTAGACAGGGGAGGAGGACAGAGATGCTAAATGCCCACTCAGCTAGACAGGGGAGGAGGACAGAGATGCTAAATGCCCACTCAGCTACACAGGGGAGGAGGACAGAGACGCTAAATGCCCACTCAGCTAGACAGGGGAGGAGGACAGAGATGCTAAATACCCACTCAGCTAGACAGGGGAAGAGGACAAAGATGCTAAATGCCCACTCAGCTAGACAGGGGAGGAGGACAGAGATGCTAAATGCCCACTCAGCTAGACAGGGGAGGAGGACAGAGATGCTAAATGCCCACTCAGCTAGACAGGGGAGGAGGACAGAGATGCTAAATGCCCACTCAGCTACACAGGGGAGGAGGACAGAGATGCTAAATACCCACTCAGCTAGACAGGGGAAGAGGACAGAGATGCTAAATGCCCACTCAGCTAGACAGGGGAGGAGGACAGAGATGCTAAATGCCCACTCAGCTACACAGGGGAGGAGGACAGAGACGCTAAATGCCCACTCAGCTACACAGGGGAGGAGGACAGAGACGCTAAATGCCCACTCAGCTAGACAGGGGAGGAGGACAGAGATGCTAAATGCCCACTCAGCTACACAGGGGAGGAGGACAGAGACGCTAAATGCCCACTCAGCTAGACAGGGGAGGAGGACAGAGATGCTAAATGCCCACTCAGCTAGACAGGGGAGGAGGACAGAGATGCTAAATGCCCACTCAGCTACACAGGGGAGGAGGACAGAGACGCTAAATGCCCACTCAGCTAGACAGGGGAGGAGGACAGAGATGCTAAATACCCACTCAGCTAGACAGGGGAAGAGGACAAAGATGCTAAATGCCCACTCAGCTAGACAGGGGAGGAGGACAGAGATGCTAAATGCCCACTCAGCTAGACAGGGGAGGAGGACAGAGATGCTAAATGCCCACTCAGCTAGACAGGGGAGGAGGACAGAGATGCTAAATGCCCACTCAGCTACACAGGGGAGGAGGACAGAGATGCTAAATACCCACTCAGCTAGACAGGGGAAGAGGACAGAGATGCTAAATGCCCACTCAGCTAGACAGGGGAGGAGGACAGAGATGCTAAATGCCCACTCAGCTACACAGGGGAGGAGGACAGAGACGCTAAATGCCCACTCAGCTACACAGGGGTGGAGGACAGAGACGCTAAATGCCCACTCAGCTAGACAGGGGAGGAGGACAGAGATGCTAAATGCCCACTCAGCTACACAGGGGAGGAGGACAGAGACGCTAAATGCCCACTCAGCTAGACAGGGGAGGAGGACAGAGATGCTAAATGCCCACTCAGCTAGACAGGGGAGGAGGACAGAGATGCTAAATGCCCACTCAGCTACACAGGGGAGGAGGACAGAGACGCTAAATGCCCACTCAGCTAGACAGGGGAGGAGGACAGAGATGCTAAATACCCACTCAGCTAGACAGGGGAAGAGGACAAAGATGCTAAATGCCCACTCAGCTAGACAGGGGAGGAGGACAGAGATGCTAAATGCCCACTCAGCTAGACAGGGGAGGAGGACAGAGATGCTAAATGCCCACTCAGCTAGACAGGGGAGGAGGACAGAGATGCTAAATGCCCACTCAGCTAGACAGGGGAGGAGGACAGAGATGCTAAATGCCCACTCAGCTACACAGGGGAAGAGGACAGAGATGCGAAATGCCCACTCAGCTACACAGGGGAGGAGGACAGAGATGCTAAATACCCACTCAGCTAGACAGGGGAAGAGGACAGAGATGCTAAATGCCCACTCAGCTACACAGGGGAGGAGGACAGAGATGCTAAATGCCCACTCAGCTACACAGGGGAGGAGGACAGAGACGCTAAATGCCCACTCAGCTACACAGGGGAGGAGGACAGAGACGCTAAATGCCCACTCAGCTAGACAGGGGAGGAGGACAGAGATGCTAAATGCCCACTCAGCTACACAGGGGAGGAGGACAGAGACGCTAAATGCCCACTCAGCTAGACAGGGGAGGAGGACAGAGATGCTAAATGCCCACTCAGCTAGACAGGGGAGGAGGACAGAGATGCTAAATGCCCACTCAGCTACACAGGGGAGGAGGACAGAGACGCTAAATGCCCACTCAGCTAGACAGGGGAGGAGGACAGAGATGCTAAATACCCACTCAGCTAGACAGGGGAAGAGGACAAAGATGCTAAATGCCCACTCAGCTAGACAGGGGAGGAGGACAGAGATGCTAAATGCCCACTCAGCTAGACAGGGGAGGAGGACAGAGATGCTAAATGCCCACTCAGCTAGACAGGGGAGGAGGACAGAGATGCTAAATGCCCACTCAGCTACACAGGGGAGGAGGACAGAGATGCTAAATACCCACTCAGCTAGACAGGGGAAGAGGACAGAGATGCTAAATGCCCACTCAGCTAGACAGGGGAGGAGGACAGAGATGCTAAATGCCCACTCAGCTACACAGGGGAGGAGGACAGAGACGCTAAATGCCCACTCAGCTACACAGGGGAGGAGGACAGAGACGCTAAATGCCCACTCAGCTAGACAGGGGAGGAGGACAGAGATGCTAAATGCCCACTCAGCTACACAGGGGAGGAGGACAGAGACGCTAAATGCCCACTCAGCTAGACAGGGGAGGAGGACAGAGATGCTAAATGCCCACTCAGCTAGACAGGGGAGGACAGAGATGCTAAATGCCCACTCAGCTACACAGGGGAGGAGGACAGAGACGCTAAATGCCCACTCAGCTAGACAGGGGAGGAGGACAGAGATGCTAAATACCCACTCAGCTAGACAGGGGAAGAGGACAAAGATGCTAAATGCCCACTCAGCTAGACAGGGGAGGAGGACAGAGATGCTAAATGCCCACTCAGCTAGACAGGGGAGGAGGACAGAGATGCTAAATGCCCACTCAGCTAGACAGGGGAGGAGGACAGAGATGCTAAATGCCCACTCAGCTAGACAGGGGAGGAGGACAGAGATGCTAAATGCCCACTCAGCTACACAGGGGAAGAGGACAGAGATGCGAAATGCCCACTCAGCTACACAGGGGAGGAGGACAGAGATGCTAAATACCCACTCAGCTAGACAGGGGAAGAGGACAGAGATGCTAAATGCCCACTCAGCTACACAGGGGAGGAGGACAGAGATGCTAAATACCCACTCAGCTAGACAGGGGAGGAGGACAGAGATGCTAAATGCCCACTCAGCTAGACAGGGGAAGAGGACAGAGACGCTAAATGCCCACTCAGCTAGACAGGGGAGGAGGACAGAGATGCTAAATGCCCACACAGCTAGACAGGGGAGGAGGACAGAGACGCTAAATGCCCACTCAGCTAGACAGGGGTTAGTGATTAGAATGTGGGGTTATACTGTGGGGTTAGGGGTTATTCTGTGGGGTTAGGGGTTAGACTGTGGGGTTAGGGGTTAGACTGTTACCTCTCAGCAGCTGCTCCTGTTTTACCAGTAGTCCCTGGTACTTCTTGAAGGCCTTCTCATGTTCCTTCCTCAAGGCCTGGTTGTCAGGGTCGTCTTCACGTAGTTACAGTCAAGGAAGGGTTCTGATTGACACACTGACTGACCGCAACAGAAAAGGAGGTACATGGGGAACTGACACACCATGGGACCCATTCATTTCCCACCGCAAACGTTCAGTTCTCATCACATAGAAAACGTTTGTTGTAGGAAATGAATGGGTTGAGTTATCATCGCTTAGGAAACCTGTGCAGGGGGTGTTCAATGTCAGTCCTAAACACTTGTGGTTTACATCCTCTCCTTCTAATCAGGGACAGACTCAGACCTGGGACACCAGGTGAGTGGACAGACTCAGACCTGGGACACCAGGTGAGTGGACAGACTCAGACCTTAACCCAGACCCTAACCCAGACCATAAACGCTAACCCAGACCATAAAACCTAACTCAGACCATAAACCCTAACCCAGACCATAACCCAGACACTAACCCAGACCATAAACCCTAACTCAGACCATAAACCCTAACCCAGACCATAAACCCTAACTCAGACCATAAACCCTAACTCAGACCATAAACCCTAACCCAGACCATAAACCCTAACCCAGACCATAAACCCTAACTCAGACCATAAACCCTAACCCTAACTCAGACCATAAACCCTAACTCAGACCATAAACCCTAACTCAGACCATAAACCCTAACCCAGACCATAAACCCTAACTCAGACCATAAACCCTAACCCAGACCATAAACCCTAACTCAGACCATAAACCCTAACTCAGACCATAAACCCTAACCCAGACCATAAACCCTAACCCAGACCATAAACCCTAACTCAGACCATAAACCCTAACCCTAACTCAGAACATAAACCCTAACTCAGACCATAAACCCTAACACAGACCATAAACCCTAACCCAGACCATAAACCCTAACCCAGACCATAAACCCTAACTCAGACCATAAACCCTAACCCTAACCCAGACCATAACCCTAACCCTAACCCAGACCCAGACCCTAACCCAGAACCTAACCCAGACCCTAACCAAGACCTTAACCCAGAACCTAACCCAGAACC
Organism: Salvelinus fontinalis; assembly: GCF_029448725.1. NCBI lineage: Eukaryota > Metazoa > Chordata > Actinopteri > Salmoniformes > Salmonidae > Salvelinus > Salvelinus fontinalis. Next base: position 8,195,257 of record NC_074681.1, on the reverse strand, counting down.
TAACCCAGAACCTAACCCAGACCCAGACCCTAACCCAGACCCTAACTCTTACCCAGACCCAGACCCTAACCCAGACCCTAAACCAGAACCTAACCCAGAACCTAACCCAGAACCAGACCCTAACCCAGACCCTAACCCAGACCCAGACCCTAACCCAGAACCTAACCCAGACACTAACCCAGACCCTAACCCAGACACTAACCCAGACCCTAACCCAGACCCTAACTCTTACCCAGACCCTAACCCAGACCCTAACCCAGAACCAGACCCTAACCCAGACCCTAACCCAGAACCAGACCCTAACCCAGACCCTAACCCAGAACCTAACTCTTACCCAGACCCTAACCCAGACCCTAACCCAGAACCAGACCCTAACCCAGACCCTAACCCAGACCCTAACCCAGACCCTAACCCAGACCCTAACCCAGACACTAACCCAGACTCTAACCCAGACCCTAACCCAGACCCAGACCCAGACCCTAACCCAGACCCTAACCCAGATCCTAACCCAGACCATAAACCCAGAGCCTGAAGTGAAGGATATATGTCTTGGGTTAGGGTATATATGTCTTGGGTCATCTACCCTAACCCAGACCCTAACCCAGACCCTAACCCAGAACCTAACCCAGACCCAGACCCTAACCCAGACCCTAACCCAGACCCTAACCCAGACACTAACCCAGACCCTAACTCTTACCCAGACCCAGACCCTAACCCAGACCCAGACCCTAACCCAGACACTAACCCAGACCCTAACTCTTACCAAGACCCAGACCCTAACCCTAACCCAGACACTAACCCAGACCCTAACCCAGACCCAGACCCTAACCCAGACCCAGACCCAGACCCTAACCCTAACCCTAACTCAGACCCTAACCCAGACCCTAACCCAGACCCAGACCCTAACCCAGACCCTAACCCAGACCCTAACCCAGACCCTAACCCAGACCCTAACCCAGACCAAGACCCAGACCCAGACCCAGACCCTAACCCTAACCCAGACCCTAACCCAGAACCTAACCCAGACCCTAACTCTTACCCAGACCCAGACCCTAACTCAGACCCTAACCCAGAACCTAACCCAGACCCTAACCCAGACCCAGACCCTAACCCAGAACCTAACCCAGACCATAAACCCAGAGCCTGAAGTGAAGGATATGTCTTGGGTTAGGGTATATATGTCTTGGGTCATCTACCCTAACCCAGACCCTAACCCAGACCCTAACCCAGACCCAGACCCAGACCCTAACCCAGACCCTAACCCAGACCCTAACCCAGACCCAGACCCAGACCCTAACCCAGACCCTAACCCAGACCCTAACCCAGACCCTAACCCAGACCCAGACCCTAACCCAGACCCTAACCCAGACCCTAACCCAGACCCTAACCCAGACCCAGACCCTAACCCAGACCCTAACCCAGACCCTAACCCAGACCCTAACCCAGAACCTAACCCAGACCCAGACCCTAACCCAGACCCTAACCCAGACCCTAACCCAGACCCTAACCCAGACCTTAACCCAGACCCTAACCCAGACCCTAACCCAGACCCTAACCCAGACCCTAACCCAGACCCTAACCCAGAACCTAACCCAGACCCAGACCCTAACCCAGACCCTAACCCAGACCCTAACCCAGAACCTAACCCAGACCCAGACCCTAACCCAGACCCTAACCCAGACCCTAACCCAGAACCTAACCCAGACCCAGACCCTAACCCAGACCCTAACCCAGACCCTAACCCAGAACCGAACCCAGACCCTAACCCAGACCCTAACCCAGACACTAACCCAGACACTAACCCAGACCCTAACCCAGACCCTAACCCAGACCCTAACCCAGACCCTAACCCAGAACCTAACCCAGAACCTAACCCAGACCCAGACCCTAACCCAGACCCTAACCCAGACCCTAACCCAGAACCTAACCCAGACCCAGACCCTAACCCAGACCCTAACCCAGACACTAACCCAGACACTAACCCAGACCCTAACTCTTACCCAGACCCAGACCCTAACCCAGACCCTAACCCAGACACTAACCCAGACCCAGACCCTAACCCTAACCCAGACCCTAACCCAGACCCTAACCCAGACCCTAACCCAGACCCTAACCCAGACCCTAACCCAGACCCAGACCCTAACCCAGACCCTAACCCTAACCCAGACCCTAACCCAGACCCTAACCCAGACCCTAACCCAGACCCTAACCCAGACACTAACCCAGACACTAACCCAGACCCTAACTCTTACCCAGACACTAACCCAGACCCTAACCCAGACCCTAACCCAGACCCAGACCCAGACCCTAACCCAGACCCTAACCCAGACCCTAACCCAGACCCTAACCCAGACCCTAACCCAGACCCTAACCCAGACCCAGACCCTAACCCAGACCCTAACCCAGACCCTAACCCAGACCCTAACCCAGAACCTAACCCAGACCCAGACCCTAACCCAGACCCTAACCCAGACCCTAACCCAGAACCTAACCCAGACCCAGACCCTAACCCAGACCCTAACCCAGACCCTAACCCAGAACCTAACCCAGACCCAGACCCTAACCCAGACCCTAACCCAGACACTAACCCAGACCCTAACCCAGACCCTAACCCAGACCCTAACCCAGACCCTAACCCAGACCCTAACCCAGAACCTAACCCAGACCCAGACCCTAACCCAGACCCTAACCCAGACCCTAACCCAGAACCTAACCCAGACCCAGACCCTAACCCAGACCCTAACCCAGACACTAACCCAGACACTAACCCAGACCCTAACTCTTACCCAGACCCAGACCCTAACCCAGACCCTAACCCAGACACTAACCCAGACCCAGACCCTAACCCTAACCCAGACCCAGACCCTAACCCAGACCCTAACCCAGACCCTAACCCAGACCCTAACCCAGACCCAGACCCTAACCCAGACCCTAACCCTAACCCAGACCCTAACCCAGACCCTAACCCAGACCCTAACCCAGACCCTAACCCAGACCCTAACCCAGACACTAACCCAGACCCTAACTCTTACCCAGACACTAACCCAGGCCCTAACCCAGATACTAACCCAGACCATAAACCCAGACACTAACCCAGACACTAACCCAGACCCTAACCCAGACCATAACCCAGACACTAACCCAGACACTAACCCAGACACTAACCCAGACCATAAACCCAGACCCTAACCCAGACCCTAACCCAGACACTAACCCAGACACTAACCCAGACCATAAACCCAGACCCTAACCCAGAACCTAACCCAGACCCTAACTCTTACCCAGACACTAACCCAGACACTAACCCAGACCCTAACCCAGACACTAACCCAGACCCAGACCCTAACCCAGACCCTAACCCAGACCCTAACCCAGACCCTAACCCAGACCCTAACCCAGACACTAACCCAGACCCTAACCCAGACCCTAACCCAGACACTAACCCAGACACAAACCCAGACCCTAACCCAGACCCTAACCCAGACACTAACCCAGACCCAGACCCTACCCCAGAACCTAACCCAGACCCAGACACTAACCCAGACCCAGACCCTACCCCAGAACCTAACCCAGACCCAGACACTAACCCAGACCCTACCCCAGAACCTAACCCAGACCCAGACACTAACCCAGACCCAGACCCAGACCCTACCCCAGAACCTAACCCAGACCCTAACCCAGACACTAACCCAGACCCTAACCCAGACCCTAACCCAGACACTAACCCAGAGACTAACCCAGACACTAACCCAGACCCAGACCCTAACCCTAACTCTTACCCAGACCCTAACCCAGACCATAACCCAGACCATAAACCCAGACACTAACCCAGACACTAACCCAGACACTAACCCAGACACTAACCCTAACCCTTACCCAGACCCTAACCCAGACCCAGACCCTAACCCAGACACTAACCCTAACTCTTACCCAGACCCTAACCCAGACCCAGACCCTAACCCAGACCCTAACCCAGACCCTAACCCAGACCCTAACCCAGACACTAACCCAGACCCTAACTCTTACCCAGACACTAACCCAGACCATAAACCCAGACACTAACCCAGACACTAACCCAGACACTAACCAAGACCCTAACCCAGACCATAACCCAGACACTAACCCAGACACTAACCCAGACACTAACCCAGACACTAACCCAGACACTAACCCAGACCATAAACCCAGACCCTAACCCAGACCCTAACCCAGACCCTAACTCTTACCCAGACACTAACCCAGACCCTAACCCAGACCCTAACCCAGACCCTAACCCAGACCCTAACCCAGACCCTAACCCAGACACTAACCCAGACCCTAACCCAGACCCTAACCCAGACACTAACCCAGACCCTAACCCAGACCCTAACCCAGACCATAACCCAAACCCAGACCCTAACCCAGACCCTAACCCAGACCCTAACCCAGACCCTAACCCAGACACAAACCCAGACCCTAACCCAGACCCTAACCCAGACACTAACCCAGACCCAGACCCTACCCCAGAACCTAACCCAGACCCAGACACTAACCCAGACCCAGACCCTACCCCAGAACCTAACCCAGACCCAGACACTAACCCAGACCCTACCCCAGAACCTAACCCAGACCCAGACACTAACCCAGACCCTACCCCAGAACCTAACCCAGACCCAGAACCTAACCCAGATACAGACCCAGACACTAACCCAGACCCTAACCCAGACCCAGACCCAGACCCTAACCCAGAACCTAACCCAGACCCAGACCCAGACACTAACCCAGACCCAGACACTAACCCAGACCCAGACACTAACCCAGACCCAGACCCTAACCCAGACCCTAACCCAGAACCTAACCCAGACCCTAACCCAGACCCTAACCCAGAACCTAACCCAGACCATAACCCAGACCCAGACACTAACCCAGACACTAACCCAGACCCTAACCCAGACCCTAACCCTTACCCAGACCCAGACCCTAACCCAGACACTAACCCAGAACCTAACCCAGACACTAACCCAGAACCTAAACCCTAACACAGACCCTAACACTAACCCAGACACTAACCCAGACCCTAACCCAGACCATAAACCCTAACCCAGACCCTAACCTTAACCCAGACCCTAACCCAGACACTAACCCAGACCCTAACCCAGACCCTAACCCAGACCCTAACCCAGACCCTAACCTTAACCCAGACCCTAACCCAGAACCTAAACCCAGAGCCTGAAGTGAAGGATATATGTCTTGGTCTTCTTCTGCAGTTCGTCCTGCCAGAGGTCGTATCTCTTCAGTTCGTGTTCGATGACATTCATACACAGAGCTCCGATTTTATAGTGGGTCACCAGCCCATGGAACTGGGAGAAACTACATGGAGACAGAAGGATTAATACTGATATACTATAGTGGGTCACCAGCCCATGGAACTGGGAGAAACTACATGGAGATAGGAGGCTTAGGATTACAGGGTGAATACTGATATACTATAGGGTTAGAGGATTAATACTGATATACTAGACTGTACTATAGTATAGGGTTAGATAGTATAGGTCAACTGTAGGCCATGGAACTGGGAGAAGGTGGGGACAGAACAGGGGACAAGCAATTCATATACTGGAGGAACACTACTACCCAGAAGGCACTCTATTTCCTGTCTAGTCAGTGGTGAGACTTCCTGTCTAGTCAGTGGTGAGACTTCCTGTATAATCAGTGGTGATATTTCCTGTCTAGTCAGTGGTGAGACTTCCTGTCTAGTCAGTGGTGAGACTTCCTGTGTAATCAGTGGTGAGACTTCCTGTATAATCAGTGGTGAGACTTCCTGTATAATCAGTGGTGAGACTTCCTGTATAATCAGTGGTGAGACTTCCTGTCTAGTCAGTGGTGAGACTTCCTGTCTAGTCAGTGGTGAGACTTCCTGTATAATCAGTGGTGAGACTTCCTGTATAATCAGTGGTGAGACTTCCTGTATAATCAGTGGTGAGACTTCCTGTCTAGTCAGTGGTGAGACTTCCTGTCTAGTCAGTGGTGAGACTTCCTGTCTAGTCAGTGGTGAGACTTCCTGTATAATCAGTGGTGAGACTTCCTGTATAATCAGTGGTGAGACTTCCTGTCTAGTCAGTGGTGAGACTTCCTGTATAGTCAGTGGTGAGACTTCCTGTCTAGTCAGTGGTGAGACTTCCTGTATAGTCAGTGGTGAGACTTCCTGTATAGTCAGTGGTGAGACTTCCTGTATAATCAGTGGTGATATTTCCTGTGTAATCAGTGGTGAGACTTCCTGTATAATCAGTGGTGAGACTTCCTGTATAATCAGTGGTGATATTTCCTGTGTAATCAGTGGTGAGACTTCCTGTCTAGTCAGTGGGGAGACTTCCTGTATAATCAGTGGTGATATTTCCTGTGTAATCAGTGGTGAGACTTCCTGTATAATCAGTGGTGATATTTCCTGTATAATCAGTGGTGATATTTCCTGTGTAATCAGTGGTGAGACTTCCTGTGTAATCAGTGGTGAGACTTCCTGTATAATCAGTGGTGATATTTCCTGTGTAATCAGAGGTGAGACTTCCTGTATAATCAGTGGTGATATTTCCTGTGTAATCAGTGGTGATATTTCCTGTGTAGTCAGTGGTGAGATTTCCTGTATAATCAGTGGTGATATTTCCTGTGTAATCAGTGGTGAGACTTCCTGTGTAATCAGTGGTGAGACTTCCTGTATAATCAGTGGTGATATTTCCTGTGTAATCAGTGGTGAGACTTCCTGTATAATCAGTGGTGAGACTTCCTGTGTAATCAGTGGTGAGACTTCCTGTGTAATCAGTGGTGAGACTTCCTGTGTAATCAGTGGTGATATTTTCTGTGTAATCAGTGGTGAGACTTCCTGTGTAATCAGTGGTGAGACTTCCTGTGTAATCAGTGGTGAGACTTCCTGTATAATCAGTGGTGAGACTTCCTGTGTAATCAGTGGTGATATTTTCTGTGTAATCAGTGGTGAGACTTCCTGTGTAATCAGTGGTGAGACTTCCTGTGTAATCAGTGGTGAGACTTCCTGTGTAATCAGTGGTGAGACTTCCTGTATAATCAGTGGTGATATTTCCTGTATAATCAGTGGTGAGACTTCCTGTATAATCAGTGGTGATATTTCCTGTATAATCAGTGGTGAGATTTCCTGTGTAATCAGTGGTGATATTTCCTGTATAATCAGTGGTGACCTGTCATTCAGGGCAGGTGGGGCATGTTATTTTGGCATTAATACGTGTCACAGATCAGTTTGCAAACAATGTAAATAAATAAATAAATATATATCATTGAGTTAATAAAGTCGCATATGGTCTCTTTTTTGCGTTCTTGAATAAGGCAGCTCCAAAACACAGGTGTTTCAGGTGTTTCAGCCCACCTCAACTCTGTGGTTGGTGGGCCAGCCAGCGGAAAATACAGAGCGCAGGGGTTGGTAATGTTCTCTAGTTGCGCCGTGATTGGCTCAGTGTTCTGTCACTCGTGTTGCGCCGTGATTGGCTCAGTGTTCTGTCACTCGTGGGAACACTACGTCGCCTTCAACATCTACAGGGAGAGCTACAAAATTCAAGCCCCCTTGGGTGCTGCCATAGAGTTACATTAGAAGTGCCCATCCAAGAAGGCTCAAGGTCATTGGCCACAGATTAAAGACGTCAAATCTACAGTAGCTTTGATTGGACTGTCAACATCAAGCTAGACAAGCAGTCGTCGTCATGAATCAAGTCGACAATCAACTGGCAAAATCCTTTTCAATCCTTGTCATATGACGAGAAATTATGAATAAAAATGATGGTATCGCTGCTCATCGGCCATAAACATTGCAAATTCAACAATGAGTGGCTTGGAAGGAATCCGTGGCTAACTGCAAGCATTGCAAAGCAATCACTAGCCTGCTATTCAGTGGAGTGGATGTGTGGTCCAAGTCTGGATTTAAGGGCTTCTTTTCCAAGGTTAAAAGGATAAACATTCAACATTGGCCGTGCTGTCAATCCAGCATGACTTCTGCCGCTTTCAAAAACAACTGGAAATTCGGAACCGGAGGATCTGAGCCCTAGGACCATGCCTCAGGACTACCTGGCATGATGACTCCTTGCTGTCCCCAGTCCACCTAGCCTTGCTGCTGCTCCAGTTTCAACTGTTCTGCCTGCGGCTAAGGAACCCTGACCTGTTCACCGGACGTGCTACCTGTCCCAGACCTGCTGTTTTCAACTCTCTAGAGACCGCAGGAGCGGTAGAAATACTCTTAATGATCGGCTATGAAAAGCTAACTGACATTTACTCCTGAGGTACTGACCTGCTGCACCCTCGACAACTACTGTGATTATTATTATTTGACCATGCTGTTCATTTATGAACATTTATTCTAGTTCCGGTGGTTTATTCTAGTTCCGGTGGTTTATTCTAGTTCGGGTGGTTTATTCTAGTTCCGGTGGTTTATTCTAGTTTTGGTGGTTTATTCTAGTTTTGGTGGTTTATTCTAGTTCCGGTGGTTTATTCTAGTTCCGGTGGTTTATTCTAGTTCCGGTGGTTTATTCTAGTTCCGGTGGTTTATTCTAGTTCCGGTGGTTTATTCTAGTTCCGGTGGTTTATTCTAGTTCCGGTGGTTTATTCTAGTTCCGGTGGTTTATTCTAGTTCGGGTGGTTTATTCTAGTTCCGGTGGTTTATTCTAGTTTTGGTGGTTTATTCTAGTTCCGGTGGTTTATTCTAGTTCCGGTGGTTTATTCTAGTTCCGGTGGTTTATTCTAGTTCCGGTGGTTTATTCTAGTTCCGGTGGTTTATTCTAGTTCCGGTGGTTTATTCTAGTTCCGGTGGTTTATTCTAGTTCCGGTGGTTTATTCTAGTTTTGGTGGTTTGTTCTAGTTTTGGTGGTTTATTCTAGTTCCGGTGGTTTATTCTAGTTCCGGTGGTTTATTCTAGTTCCGGTGGTTTATTCTAGCTTCGGTGGTTTATTTTAGACAATCGCCACATTTTCTGTTCTGAACCAGATGAATTCAACAGCAGGATAACGACAGCGCAGACAGTTTGTTTTTATTTATTCTGAATAAAATAATAAACGTGTATTCATTAGAAGTGTTCCTCTAGTAGAGAAGGAGACTGTACTGGAACGTGTATTCATTAGAAGTGTTCCTCTAGTAGAGGAGGAGACTGTACTGGAACGTGTATTCATTAGAAGTGTTCCTCTAGTAGAGAAGGAGACTGTACTGGAACGTGTATTCATTAGAAGTGTTCCTCTAGTAGAGAAGGAGACTGTACTGGAACGTGTATTCATTAGAAGTGTTCCTCTAGTAGAGGAGGAGACTGTACTGGAACGTGTATTCATTAGAAGTGTTCCTCTAGTAGAGAAGGAGACTGTACTGGAACGTGTATTCATTAGAAGTGTTCCTCTAGTAGAGGAGGAGACTGTACTGGAACGTGTATTCATTAGAAGTGTTCCTCTAGTAGAGAAGGAGACTGTACTGGAACGTGTATTCATTAGAAGTGTTCCTCTAGTAGAGGAGGAAACTGTACTGGATATATAATACAGTTGAATCAGATGAACAGCAGATGGCAGTCTTCAATAAGCCTGAATAGAAATGTAGCGTTTACACTCCACTACCACTGAACGGAACAACAGAAAAGCCAAAGGCCTTCTGAGTAAAGCCGTCTTATAAAGTAGCAAATGGGGCGGCAGGTGAGACTAGCAGTTAGAAAGGCCAGCCAGCAACACGGTGGGTTACGAGTCAACAGGACAAAAGTGGTCTGTCCCAAATCTGTCTCTCCCCTTCTCCTACCTCTTCTCCCTCCCCGCCCATCCCCTCTAGTATTTACCTGGAGAAGCAGAAGAAAACATAGATGATGGTGGTGGCAAGCTCAACACTCTGCTTCCAGTCCTCCCGGAGCACTCTGGCCAGGGCGCCGAGAGCCGTTTCTACAGGACAGAGAGACACACACAGAACCTGAGACATACGGAGCCAGAGCAGGGCCACGGTCCCGATGGTTTACACTTTAATGCAATGTTATGCATATAGTGCACGCCGTCTCAATCTCTCCTTACCATTCTGTAGTAGTTCATCCAGGTTGTCAGGGTTCCTGGCCAGGTGTAGGATGAGTGTAGCTCCTTTCACCTTCTCCTCCATACCTTCATACAGCAGCTCTACATACTCGTCCACCTTGTTGATGTTAGCCTCCTCGTCTATCTAGAGCAGAGAGACACCATGTTGATGTTAGCCTCCTCATCTATCTAGAACAGAGAGAGACACCATGTTGATGTTAGCCTCCTCATCTATCTAGAACAGAGAGACACCATGTTGATGTTAGCCTCCTCATCTATCTAGAGCAGAGAGACACCATGTTGATGTTAGCCTCCTCGTCTATCTAGAACAGAGAGACACCATGTTGATGTTAGCCTCCTCATCTATCTAGAGCAGAGAGACACCATGTTGATGTTAGCCTCCTCATCTATCTAGAACAGAGAGAGACCATGTTGATATTAGCCTCCTCATCTATCTAGAACAGAGAGAGACCATGTTGATGTTAGCCTCCTCATCTATCTAGAACAGAGAGACACCATGTTGATGTTAGCCTCCTCATCTATCTAGAACAGAGAGACACCATGTTGATGTTAGCCTCCTCATCTATCTAGAACAGAGAGAGACCATGTTGATGTTAGCCTCCTCGTCTATCTAGAGCAGAGAGACACCATGTTGATGTTAGCCTCCTCATCTATCTAGAACAGAGAGAGACACCATGTTGATGTTAGCCTCCTCATCTATCTAGAACAGAGAGACACCATGTTGATGTTAGCCTCCTCATCTATCTAGAGCAGAGAGACACCATGTTGATGTTAGCCTCCTCGTCTATCTAGAACAGAGAGACACCATGTTGATGTTAGCCTCCTCATCTATCTAGAGCAGAGAGACACCATGTTGATGTTAGCCTCCTCATCTATCTAGAACAGAGAGAGACCATGTTGATATTAGCCTCCTCATCTATCTAGAGCAGAGAGACACCATGTTGATGTTAGCCTCCTCATCTATCTAGAACAGAGAGACACCATGTTGATGTTAGCCTCCTCATCTATCTAGAGCAGAGAGACACCATGTTGATGTTAGCCTCCTCATCTATCTAGAACAGAGAGAGACCATGTTGATATTAGCCTCCTCATCTATCTAGAGCAGAGACACCATGTTGATGTTAGCCTCCTCATCTATCTAGAACAGAGAGACACCATGTTGATGTTAGCCTCCTCATCTATCTAGAGCAGAGAGACACCATGTTGATGTTAGCCTCCTCATCTATCTAGAACAGAGAGAGACCATGTTGATATTAGCCTCCTCATCTATCTAGAGCAGAGAGACACCATGTTGATGTTAGCCTCATCTATCTAGAGCAGAGAGACACCATGTTGATGTTAGCCTCCTCATCTATCTAGAACAGAGAGACACCATGTTGATGTTAGCCTCCTCATCTATCTAGAGCAGAGAGACACCATGTTGATGTTAGCCTCATCTATCTAGAGCAGAGAGACACCATGTTGATGTTAGCCTCCTCATCTATCTAGAACAGAGAGACACCATGTTGATGTTAGCCTCCTCGTCTATCTAGAGCAGAGAGACACCATGTTGACATTAGCCTCATCTATCTAGAACAGACACACCATGTTGATGTTAGCCTCCTCATCTATCTAGAGCAGAGAGACCATGGTGATGTTAGCCTCCTCATCTATCTAGAACAGAGAGACACCATGTTGATGTTAGCCTCCTCATCTATCTAGAACAGACACACCATGTTGATGTTAGCCTCCTCATCTATCTAGAACAGAGAGACACCATGTTGATATTAGCCTCCTCATCTATCTAGAGCAGAGAGACACCATGTTGATGTTAGCCTCCTCATCTATCTAGAACAGAGACACCATGTTGATGTTAGCCTCCTCCTCTATCTAGAACAGAGAGACACCATGTTGATGTTAGCCTCCTCATCTATCTAGAACAGAGAGACACCATGTTGATGTTAGCCTCCTCATCTATCTAGAACAGAGAGACACCATGTTGATATTAGCCTCCTCGTCTATCTAGAGCAGAGACACCATGTTGATGTTAGCCTCCTCATCTATCTAGAACAGAGAGACACCATGTTGATGTTAGCCTCCTCATCTATCTAGAACAGAGAGACACCATGTTGATGTTAGCCTCCTCATCTATCTAGAACAGAGAGACACCTTGTTGATGTTAGCCTCCTCATCTATCTAGAACAGAGAGACACCATGTTGATTTTAGCCTCCTCATCTATCTAGTAAAATGTATATTATTAGCATTGTTGACTTTAGCCTCCTCATCTATCTAGTAAAATATCTAGTAAAATGTATATTATTAGCATTATTATTAGCAGAGTTCCCTTTACTCACCTCCATTCCGTCAAATGGAGTTAGGTCTCTTGGTTTCACCACTCTCTTCTCTGCTGCAGAGAAATGGAATGAGTCACTGGTTAACATAGAACTAAACTGTTATAGCATAGACCGTACAGTGGAATGAGTCACTGGTTAACATAGAACTAAACTGTTATAGCATAGACCGTACAGTGGAATGATTCACTGGTTAACATAGAACTAAACTGTTATAGCATAGACCGTACAGTGGAATGATTCACTGGTTAACATAGAACTAAACTGTTATAGCATAGACCGTACAGTGGAATGATTCACTGGTTAACATAGAACTAAACTGTTATAGCATAGACCTTACAGTGGAATGATTCACTGGTTAACATAGAACTAAACTGTTATAGCATAGACCGTACAGTGGAATGATTCACTGGTTAACATAGAACTAAACTGTTATAGCATAGACCGTACAGTGGAATGAGTCCCTGGTTAACATAGAACTAAACTGTTATAGCATAGACCTTACAGTGGAATGATTCACTGGTTAACATAGAACTAAACTGTTATAGCATAGACCGTACAGTGGAATGATTCACTGGTTAACATAGAACTAAACTGTTATAGCATAGACCGTACAGTGGAATGAGTCACTGGTTAACATAGAACTAAACTGTTATAGCATAGACCTGGAATGACACAATAACTCCAACTGTTTCCTAAACTATGTGTTTGTACTATAGTTTATCTGTGGTATGTGTTTCAGAGGGGACAGTTGATGCTCACCTTTCCCGCTGGCCTTCTTGCGGTTCTGTAGATAGAAGAGCAGCTGCTCCACCTCCGACAGCTTGGAGGGATGGATGAGTTTACACTCCTCAACCACCTTACGGGCCAGCGCTGCAATGTCTGTGTTCGTATTCAGGCTCTTCAGACGAATACTGACAGGGAGGCAGTGAGACAGTACAGTAGAATATAATCGAGGGCAATATAATCGAGGGGAATGGAATAGAATAGAGGGTAATGGAATAGAATACAGAGTAATGGAATAGAATAGAGGAATATAATACAGGGTAATGGAATAGAATTGAGTAATATAATAGAGGGTAATGGAATAGAGGGGAATATAATACAGGGTAATGGAATAGAATAGAGGAATATAATACAGGGTAATGGAATAGAATAGAGGAATATAATACAGGGTAATGGAATAGAATAGAGGAATATAATACAGAGTAATGGAATAGAATAGAGGAATATAATACAGGGTAATGGAATAGAATAGAGGAATATAATACAGAGTAATGGAATAGAATAGAGGAATATAATACAGAGTAATGGAATAGAATAGAGGAATATAATACAGGGTAATGGAATAGAATAGAGAAATATAATACAGAGTAATGGAATAGAATAGAGGAATATAATACAGAGTAATGGAATAGAATAGAGGAATATAATACAGAGTAATGGAATAGAATAGAGGAATATAATACAGGGTAATGGAATAGAATAGAGGAATATAATCCAGAGTAATGGAATAGAATAGAGGAATATAATCCAGGGTAATGGAATAGAATAGAGGAATATAATACAGAGTAATGGAATAGAATAGAGGAATAGAATACAGGGTAATGGAATAGAATAGAGGAATATAATACAGAGTAATGGAATAGAATAGAGGAATATAATCCAGGGTAATGGAATAGAATAGAGGAATATAATACAGGGTAATGGAATAGAATAGAGGGGAATATAATACAGGGTAATGGAATAGAATAGAGGGGAATATAATACAGGGTAATGGAATAGAATAGAGGGTAATAGAACAGAGGGGAATATACTAGAGGGTAATGGAATTGAATAGAACATAGGGGAATAGAACAGAGGGCAATGGAATAGAAGGGAATAGAATAGAGGGGAATAGAATAGTGTTAATGGAATAGAATAGAATAGAGGGTAATGGTATAGAATAGAGGGGAATATAATACAGGGTAATGCAATATAATACAATGGAATAGAATAGAGGATAATGGAATAGAATAGAGGGTAATGAAATAGAAATAGATGGGAATACAATAGAGGAGAATATAATACAATAGAGGAGAATAGAATAGAGGAGAATAGAATAGAGGAGAATAGAATACAATAGAGGATAATAGAATAGGGGAGAATAGAATAGAATAGAGGATAATAGAATAGGGGAGAATAGAATATGGGAGAATAGAATAGAATAGAGGATAATAGAATAGGGGAGAATAGAATAGAGGAGAATAGAATAGGGGAGAATAGAATAGAATAGAGGATAATAGAATAGGGGAGAATAGAATAGAATAGAGGAGAATAGAATAGGGGAGAATAGAATAGAGGAGAATAGAATAGGGGAGAATAGAATAGAATAGAGGATAATAGAATAGGGGAGAATAGAATATGGGAGAATAGAATAGAGGAGAATAGAATAGAGGAGAATAGAATAGAGGAGAATAGAATAGGGGAGAATAGAATAGAGGAGAATAGAATAGAGGAGAATAGAAGAGGAGAATAGAATAGAATAGAGGAGAATAGAATAGGGGAGAATAGAATAGAGGAGAATAGAATAGAGTAGAATAGAATAGAGGAGAATAGAAAAGAATAGAGGAGAATAGAATAGGGGAGAATAGAATAGAGGAGAATAGAATAGGGGAGAATAGAATAGAATAGAGGGGAATAGAAATAGAGGAGAATAGAATAGGGGAGAATAGAATAGAGGAGAATAGAATAGAGGAGAATAGAATAGGGGAGAATAGAATAGGGGAGAATAGAATAGAGGAGAATAGAATAGAGGAGAATAGAATAGAGGAGAATAGAATAGAATAGAGGAGAATAGAATAGAGGAGAATAGAATAGGGGAGAATAGAATAGGGGAGAATAGAATAGAGGGGAATAGAAATAGAGGAGAATAGAATAGGGGAGAATAGAATAGAGGAGAATAGAATAGAGGAGAATAGAATAGGGGAGAATAGAATAGAGGAGAATAGAATAGAGGAGAATAGAATAGAGGAGAATAGAATAGGGGAGAATAGAATAGAGGAGAATAGAATAGAGGAGAATAGAATAGAGGAGAATAGAATAGAATAGAGGAGAATAGAATAGGGGAGAATAGAATAGAGGAGAATAGAATAGGGGAGAATAGAATAGAATAGAGGGGAATAGAAATAGAGGAGAATAGAATAGGGGAGAATAGAATAGAGGAGAATAGAATAGAGGAGAATAGAATAGGGGAGAATAGAATAGAGGAGAATAGAATAGAGGAGAATAGAATAGAGGAGAATAGAATAGAATAGAATAGAGGGGAATAGAATAGAGGAGAATAGAATAGAATAGAGGGGAATAGAATAGAGGAGAATAGAATAGAGGAGAATAGAATAGGGGAGAATAGAATAGAATAGAGGGGAATAGAATAGAGGAGAATAGAATAGAATAGAGGGGAATAGAATACAATAGAGGGGAATAGAATAGAATTAGACTAGCTACAATTCCCCAGCAACATCTCTCATTTTATCAAAGAAGGTGGCAGGGCCAGACTATATAAATCACAGACTGTGATTTCAGACCAAAACACCACATATCATTTACACCGTTTGTTGACTGTGCTGACACCATGCTTACATCTTCTGACACTTCTTGCGGTCTCCCAGCATCTCGTCTCCGGTCTCTCCAAGGATGGTCGCCTCCACCTCATACTGAACAACCAGGGCTTTCTCTGTAGGGTGCACGTCCAGGCTACCACCCTTCACTTTCCTGCGGTTATCATAAGGAAGAATAATATATTTTAGTTAACTTTTCCTTTTTAAAATGTACTTTAGAATCAACTAACTTGACCGCATTTGACTGCAATGCATAAATATGACAGCTAGCTAGCGAGGCTAATTATTGTCCACGCCCATTGATGGGGTGGACTGAGATTTGTTCTCTTATCACAGCTGTTGTTGACGTTGCCGCATCCGGGCAGATACAAAACAACATTAATTAAGAACAACACAATGTCTACATGTAACATTTTATCTTTATCTTTAAGTAACAAAATAAGTAGGCTACTGTAGGCTAGCTAGCTATACGATTAGCATGCCAATTAACTAGCTAGGTGGTATGCTGCTAGCATGATAAGGCTTTACATTATTGTTTACATTCCCAGCGAGATACAGAACAGATTGAAGAAATGACAGCTTCATCTTTACCGTTTCAGATAGCGTGCATCCTCCGACTGCATCTTATGCTCTTTATATGAAACCAAAGATGCCTTTTCTAATAGAATCACAGCGAAAATCACTGACCAGGAAAACGTTGACACCAAGTGGCGGTGTTATTAGAATGAACTCTCTTTCCCAGAATGCATTGTGTTGGAAAGAGGAAAAGGGCTGGTTTGATACCTTAATGTTCTTGTGCGCTCTCTACAGGCAAGACACAGTGGCGCAGCAAAATTAAGAATAAACAGTTCATTCCATGGGTGGTTTGATAGTGAAGCATGGTAATAATGAGCAGTTTTATGGTCTCACATTGTAACTAAACACTAACCCTCTCACCTGTACCTTATAACACTAACCCTCTCACCTGTACCTTATAACACTAACCCTCTCACCTGTACTTTATAACCATAACCCTCTCACCTGTACCTTATAACACTAACCCTCTCACCTGCACTTTATAACCATAACCCTCTCACCTGTACCTTATAACCCTAACCCTCTCACCTGTACCTTATAACCCTAACCCTCTCACCTGTACCTTATAACACTAACCCTCTCACCTGTACCTTATAACCCTAACCCTCTCACCTGTACCTTATAACACTAACCCTCTCACCTGTACTTTATAACCATAACCCTCTCACCTGTACCTTATAACACTAACCCTCTCACCTGTACCTTATAACCCTAACCCTCTCACCTGTACCTTATAACACTAACCCTCTCACCTGTACCTTATAACACTAACCCTCTCACCTGTACTTTATAACCATAACCCTCTCACCTGTACCTTATAACACTAACCCTCTCACCTGTACTTTATAACCATAACCCTCTCACCTGTACCTTATAACACTAACCCTCTCACCTGTACTTTATAACCATAACCCTCTCACCTGTACCTTATAACACTAACCCTCTCACCTGTACCTTATAACACTAACCCTCTCACCTGTACCTTATAACACTAACCCTCTCACCTGTACCTTACAACACTAACCCTCTCACCTGTACCTTATAACACTAACCCTCTCATCCTGTACCTTATAACACTAACCCTCTCATCTGTACCTTACAACACTAACCCTCTCACCTGTACCTTATAACCATAACCCTCTCACCTGTACCTTATAACACTAACCCTCTCACCTGTACTTTATAACCATAACCCTCTCACCTGTACCTTATAACACTAACCCTCTCACCTGTACCTTATAACCATAACCCTCTCACCTGTACTTTATAACCATAACCCTCTCACCTGTACTTTATAACCATAACCCTCTCACCTGTACCTTATAACCCTAACCCTCTCACCTGTATCGTATAACCATAACCCTTTCACCTGTACCTTATAACCCTAACCCTCTCACCTGTACCTTATAACACTAACCCTCTCACCTGTACCTTATAACACTAACCCTCTCACCTGTACCATATAACACTAACCCTCTCACCTGTACCTTATAACACTAACCCTCTCACCTGTACCTTATAACACTAACCCTCTCACCTGTACCTTATAACCATAACCCTCTCACCTGTACTTTATAACCATAACCCTCTCACCTGTACTTTATAACCATAACCCTCTCACCTGTACCTTATAACCCTAACCCTCTCACCTGTATCGTATAACCATAACCCTTTCACCTGTACCTTATAACCCTAACCCTCTCACCTGTACCTTATAACACTAACCCTCTCACCTGTACCTTATAACACTAACCCTCTCACCTGTACCATATAACACTAACCCTCTCACCTGTACCTTATAACACTAACCCTCTCATCTGTACCTTACAACACTAACCCTCTCATCTGTACCTTATAACCATCTGGGTGATGTTGTTTCTCTCCTGAATGATCTGATTCTAGGATTACAGGGACTCACCGCAACTATATTCAATGTGCGGGACAAAATTGAGGCAATGATTCAGAAGTTTGGAGCTCTTCTCTGTCTGCATTAACAAGGACAACACACAGGTCTTTCCATCATTGTAATCAAATTAACTCAAAATACGAGACCTGACTATGACTCATATGGGTCTGGATATAAACAGGAAGTACCAGTACCAGATCAATATGGAGCTATATACAGGAAGTACCAGATCAATGTGGAGCTATATACAGGAAGTAACAGATCAATGTGGAGCTATATACAGGAAGTACCAGATCAATGTGGAGCTATATACAGGAAGTACCAGTACCAGATCAATCAGGAGCTATATACAGGAAGTAACAGATCAATGTGGAGCTATATACAGGAAGTACCAGTACCAGATCAATGTGGAGCTATATACAGGAAGTACCAGATCAATGTGGAGCTATATACAGGAAGTACCAGATCAATGTGGAGCTATATACAGGAAGTACCAGATCAATGTGGAGCTATATACAGGAAGTACCAGATCAATGTGGAGCTATATACAGGAAGTACCAGTACCAGATCAATGTGGAGCTATATACAGGAAGTACCAGATCAATGTGGAGCTATATACAGGAAGTACCAGATCAATGTGGAGCTATATACAGGAAGTACCAGTACCAGATCAATGTGGAGCTATATACAGGAAGTACCAGATCAATGTGGAGCTATATACAGGAAGTACCAGATCAATGTGGAGCTATATACAGGTAGTACCAGATCAATGTGGAGCTATATACAGGAAGTACCAGATCAATGTGGAGCTATATACAGGGAGTACCAGATCAATGTGGAGCTATATACAGGATGTACCAGATCAATGTGGAGCTATATACAGGGAGTACCAGATCAATGTGGAGCTATATACAGG
Organism: Salvelinus fontinalis; assembly: GCF_029448725.1. Lineage (NCBI taxonomy): Eukaryota > Metazoa > Chordata > Actinopteri > Salmoniformes > Salmonidae > Salvelinus > Salvelinus fontinalis. Next base: position 8,175,886 of record NC_074681.1, on the reverse strand, counting down.
AAGTACCAGTACCAGATCAATGTGGAGCTATATACAGGAAGTACCAGTACCAGATCAATGTGGAGCTATATACAGGAAGTACCAGTACCAGATCAATGTGGAGCTATATACAGGAAGTACCAGATCAATGTGGAGCTATATACAGGAAGTACCAGATCAATGTGGAGCTATATACAGGAAGTACCAGTACCAGATCAATGTGGAGCTATATACAGGAAGTACCAGATCAATGTGGAGCTATATACAGGAAGTACCAGTACCAGATCAATGTGGAGCTATATACAGGAAGTACCAGTACCAGATCAATGTGGAGCTATATACAGGAAGTACCAGATCAATGTGGAGCTATATACAGGAAGTACCAGTACCAGATCAATGTGGAGCTATATACAGGAAGTACCAGTACCAGATCAATGTGGAGCTATATACAGGGAGTACCAGTACCAGATCAATGTGGAGCTATATACAGGAAGTACCAGTACCAGATCAATATGGAGCTATATACAGGAAGTACCAGATCAATGTGGAGCTATATACAGGAAGTACCAGATCAATGTGGAGCTATATACAGGAAGTACCAGATCAATATGGAGCTATATACAGGAAGTACCAGATCAATGTGGAGCTATATACAGGAAGTACCAGTACCAGATCAATGTGGAGCTATATACAGGAAGTACCAGATCAATGTGGAGCTATATACAGGAAGTACCAGATCAATGTGGAGCTATATACAGGAAGTACCAGATCAATGTGGAGCTATATACAGGAAGTACCAGATCAATGTGGAGCTATATACAGGGAGTACCAGTACCAGATCAATATGGAGCTATATACAGGAAGTACCAGATCAATGTGGAGCTATATACAGGAAGTACCAGTACCAGATCAATGTGGAGCTATATACAGGAAGTACCAGTACCAGATCAATGTGGAGCTATATACAGGGAGTACCAGATCAATGTGGAGCTATATACAGGAAGTACCAGATCAATGTGGAGCTATATACAGGAAGTACCAGATCAATGTGGAGCTATATACAGGAAGTACCAGATCAATGTGGAGCTATATACAGGTAGTACCAGATCAATGTGGAGCTATATACAGGAAGTACCAGATCAATGTGGAGCTATATACAGGGAGTACCAGATCAATGTGGAGCTATATACAGGATGTACCAGATCAATGTGGAGCTATATACAGGGAGTACCAGATCAATGTGGAGCTATATACAGGAAGTACCAGTACCAGATCAATGTGGAGCTATATACAGGAAGTACCAGTACCAGATCAATGTGGAGCTATATACAGGAAGTACCAGTACCAGATCAATGTGGAGCTATATACAGGAAGTACCAGATCAATGTGGAGCTATATACAGGAAGTACCAGATCAATGTGGAGCTATATACAGGAAGTACCAGTACCAGATCAATGTGGAGCTATATACAGGAAGTACCAGATCAATGTGGAGCTATATACAGGAAGTACCAGTACCAGATCAATGTGGAGCTATATACAGGAAGTACCAGTACCAGATCAATGTGGAGCTATATACAGGAAGTACCAGATCAATGTGGAGCTATATACAGGAAGTACCAGTACCAGATCAATGTGGAGCTATATACAGGAAGTACCAGTACCAGATCAATGTGGAGCTATATACAGGGAGTACCAGTACCAGATCAATGTGGAGCTATATACAGGAAGTACCAGTACCAGATCAATATGGAGCTATATACAGGAAGTACCAGATCAATGTGGAGCTATATACAGGAAGTACCAGATCAATGTGGAGCTATATACAGGAAGTACCAGATCAATGTGGAGCTATATACAGGAAGTACCAGATCAATATGGAGCTATATACAGGAAGTACCAGATCAATGTGGAGCTATATACAGGAAGTACCAGTACCAGATCAATGTGGAGCTATATACAGGAAGTACCAGATCAATGTGGAGCTATATACAGGAAGTACCAGATCAATGTGGAGCTATATACAGGAAGTACCAGATCAATGTGGAGCTATATACAGGAAGTACCAGATCAATGTGGAGCTATATACAGGGAGTACCAGTACCAGATCAATATGGAGCTATATACAGGAAGTACCAGATCAATGTGGAGCTATATACAGGAAGTACCAGTACCAGATCAATGTGGAGCTATATACAGGAAGTACCAGTACCAGATCAATGTGGAGCTATATACAGGGAGTACCAGATCAATGTGGAGCTATATACAGGAAGTACCAGATCAATGTGGAGCTATATACAGGAAGTACCAGATCAATGTGGAGCTATATACAGGAAGTACCAGATCAATGTGGAGCTATATACAGGAAGTACCAGTACCAGATCAATGTGGAGCTATATACAGGAAGTACCAGTACCAGATCAATGTGGAGCTATATACAGGGAGTACCAGTACCAGATCAATGTGGAGCTATATACAGGAAGTACCAGTACCAGATCAATATGGAGCTATATACAGGAAGTACCAGATCAATGTGGAGCTATATACAGGAAGTACCAGATCAATGTGGAGCTATATACAGGAAGTACCAGATCAATGTGGAGCTATATACAGGAAGTACCAGATCAATATGGAGCTATATACAGGAAGTACCAGATCAATGTGGAGCTATATACAGGAAGTACCAGTACCAGATCAATGTGGAGCTATATACAGGAAGTACCAGATCAATGTGGAGCTATATACAGGAAGTACCAGATCAATGTGGAGCTATATACAGGAAGTACCAGATCAATGTGGAGCTATATACAGGAAGTACCAGATCAATGTGGAGCTATATACAGGGAGTACCAGTACCAGATCAATATGGAGCTATATACAGGAAGTACCAGATCAATGTGGAGCTATATACAGGAAGTACCAGTACCAGATCAATGTGGAGCTATATACAGGAAGTACCAGTACCAGATCAATGTGGAGCTATATACAGGGAGTACCAGATCAATGTGGAGCTATATACAGGAAGTACCAGATCAATGTGGAGCTATATACAGGAAGTACCAGATCAATGTGGAGCTATATACAGGAAGTACCAGATCAATGTGGAGCTATATACAGGAAGTACCAGATCAATGTGGAGCTATATACAGGGAGTACCAGATCAATGTGGAGCTATATACAGGAAGTACTAGATCAATGTGGAGCTATATACAGGAAGTACCAGATCAATGTGGAGCTAGTGTGCGTGTGAGAGTGTGTGTAGTGTGTGTAGTGTTTATATATATGGTTTGTTATTGTGCATGGAGTCAGTTTAAGATTAGGTCAATGTAGATAGCCCGGGTAACCATTAATTAACTATTTAGCAGTCTGAAGGCTATTTAGCAGTCTGAAGGCTATTTAGCAGTCTGAAGGCTATTTAGCAGTCTGAAGGCTATTTAGCAGTCTGAAGGCTATTTAGCAGTCTGAAGGCTATTTAGCAGTCTGATGGCTATTTAGCAGTCTGAAGGCTATTTAGCAGTCTGAAGGCTATTTAGCAGTCTGAAGGCTATTTAGCAGTCTGATGGCTATTTAGCAGTCTGATGGCTATTTAGCAGTCTGAAGGCTATTTAGCAGTCTGATGGCTATTTAGCAGTCTGAAGGCTATTTAGCAGTATGAAGGCTATTTAGCAGTCTGATGGCTATTTAGCAGTCTGAAGGCTATTTAGCAGTCTGAAGGCTATTTAGCAGTCTGATGGCTATTTAGCAGTCTGAAGGCTATTTAGCAGTCTGAAGGCTATTTAGCAGTCTGAAGGCTATTTAGCAGTCTGAAGGCTATTTAGCAGTCTGAAGGCTTGGAGGTAGAAGCTGTCCAGGAACCGATGATCCAGTACAGTTTGACGGACGGTAGCA